>NC_073721.1:73678309-73795809 GCF_023634155.1 Falco peregrinus
CACTGAGGAGGCAACTTGAGGTGCTGTCTTGTTTTCAACCCTTTTGATCTTCAGAGTGAGGTGCAATGGCCCATGGCTGATAAACTGCAGGAATGGAGGCCAACACAGGATTCACAGGGATATGTAATCTGTTGCAGACTCTTTCTAGGCCCTGCCTTCCTACTGTTTGTGTGCTGAGTCCTTTCAAATTTCACCTGGGGATTCAGTCTGAATCTGGGAGCTAGCACTGAAGATGCCGCAGGCAGGGTTGAATGCTAGCCACAGTCTCCAGTGCCGGCACTGCTGGGAGCAGGACTCCTCCAGTAGGAAGAGACACCTTGAAATAAATACCTGCAATGTGAGTCTGTGCTGCCCTGCCTGTCAGTGCCCGGAGAGGCAACTGATGCCTATTCTGGACTCTCAGGGACCACTGAGACAACCTGCCATGGTTTGCATAACTTGTAGGTCCTTCCTCCTGGGAAGGGTCCCCTTCCAAAGCAGAGTGGTCCTAAGTGCACTGGTATGCGTCTAGATCCAGCCCTGGGCCTTCTGTGCAATGTCTTGGTATAAAAGTACCTCCAGCAGCCTGTTTCCTTCAAACGCTTTGCAAGTGCCAAGTCAGGAAATGTTAGTTTTTTGGTGGAAAGAACACAGCTGCTTATTTTATTTTATTTGAATGACGGTGTGGATTTTAATTCAGCAAAGACATAAAATATGTTGGTAAATTGTGAGTGTGTGTAGGTGGGTGTGTTAGTGGGTATAGGGAGCATATGAAGAAACTGCAGCACGACAAAGCAACCAACAGAAGTGTTTTAAAAAGTATAAGACAAAGCAGACTCCTCCTCTTAGTAAGTTTTAACTCTCCTTTTGGCAATGGTTCACGCTACAACCTTTTTCTCTTGACCTCCTTGTTGGTAAGTTGTACTCAGGTCCCTGTATTTGCTTTCAATGTAATTCTGGTATTTATAGCTGCGGGAGCGAACGGGTCATGCAACAATGTTACCGGCAACACAGAATTAACGAAAAACTCGGTGTGCCATGCAGCAAGCTGTACGGTAAGGTCTTGTGCGTGTTGACTGTACGTTCCCCTCACGTACAGTGGTGATCATTAGCATTAATCGCTGATCATAATTATCGTGCCCCGTGCTTGCACGACGTCAGAGCGAGCGCAGAACCCCGGGGACCGAAGGCGCCGCTGCAAAAAGCACCGCGGATGCCACCAAGTTCACGTCCCAGCCGCGCACGCTCGCCCTTGCCGCCCGGCTCGCGCCCCAGCCCCGCGCGCCGCCTGTCCCCCCAGCCCTGTCCCCTGCCCTGTCCCCCCGCCCTGTCCCCCCGCCTTGTCCCTAGCCCTGTCCCCAGCCCTGTCCCCCGGCGCGGCGCGGCCCGCAGCGCGCGGTGCAGTTGCGCGGCGGGAGCGGGCGGGGGCAGCATTGCCCGCGGAATGGCGGCGCGCGCGGGCCGCCGGCGGGCGGGAAGGGGCCGGGAGCGGGGCGGGCGGAGGGAGAATCCCCGCGTCTGCGGCGGGTCGCGCCCAGCTGCGGCTTCCGTGCGGCGTGCTCGGGGGCAGCGGCACCGCCCGGCTCTCTCGGGGGAGGCTGCGAGAGTTTACGAAGGAAAAAAAAAAAGAGAGAAACCTCCCCGCGGGCCGGCACCAGCACCCAGCGATCACTGTAGCGACAGTGACACCCCTGCCTGGGGACAGGCACAAGGGCTTTCACCAGGATTTTTAACTTGTGAGGTGCTTAACCGGTAAGATACTCACGGAAAACCTGGGGCCTTACACTGAACAACAGACGCAGACATTGGCTGCTCGGTACTCTGGAACCAGGCCGGGTAGTCTCAGAAAACCAGAACCGAACCAAACACAACACAATACGCTAGACTATTATTTCAGTTGGAAAGGACCTACAACGATCATCTAGTCCAACACCCTTACCGCTTCAGGGCTGGCCACAGCAGACAGTTGGGGCATTGCCCAAATGCCCTCGGTGCTGCCAGCATGGGGCACCCACCGCCTCTCCAGGCCGCCTGCCCCAGCACTGCGGCCACTGAGGAAATCGGCGCCTCCGAGCGACCGTGCTAGTGCTTTGCTCTTCGACAGCAAGCCTAGGTGGGGTGGCACTCTTCGTGCAGCCCCTCAACCGCCCCCCCCCCCCCCCCCCCCCCCAATATCATGAGCAAAAGAGACAAGGAATAATGAGAATTTTTCTAGCACCTTTTGCAGTAGATTGCCAGCACAGTTTATCTAGAAGGTCTGCTCCGGTAAACTTTGCAAATCTCCATTCAAGCTACCACATATTAAAACATTGCCTTCCCAAGAAACATTTTGTCAAAGGTGCTTACATGGCTAGGGAGCATAAATTTTACTCAGTCAAAATCCAAATTTTGTTCCCAGTCACTTCAGTGCTTTTTAAAAATGTATGTGGAGTGCTTGGACTTGGTAAAGGCAACAGATGATGTTTCACTACAGAGTCACATTATTCAGATGCAGGTAACACCTGAGTAAAAGCATGGAAGGCTTGCTTACCTTACCTCGATCTATGTAACTTCACAGTTTGTATTTCCAGATACACCTGATGCCAGTGGGGCCAATTTTTTTTTCTGTGTGCCATCTCACTTAGGCTTATGGTTCTCATCATGGGTTTTTAAGGTCCTTAGTTGTGACTGCAAAAGAAGAGCTCACATGGGGTTTTCCTTTTGTTGAACAGACACTGGACATTATAAATCAGTATCAGGGAGAGAAGGAAGAAAAGAAACTAAAAAAGGAGAAATAGGAACACAGATGGGGAAAGAAAGGGGAGAAAAGAGAAACACAGTGGTAGCAAAGGAGAAGTCTTCCAAAGACGAAAGGTGTACAGTGTGTGATGACAGATGAGAAAAAGCAGTTTTCTCAGTCCTCCTGCCCTACTTGCAGTTTTTAACCCCAGCTTCTGTATAAAAGCTTTTTTTTTAAATCTCAGTAATATTAAACCCACTATTTTCTAGTTTTGAGGATACACCGAAACCCATGAAAACGCAAGAGAAGCCCCAAAGTCAAAGTATGCCTATGCTGCGTGCTGCTGTGTAGCGTAGAGACAAACAAATCCAGACACAGTCCAGACAGTTACCCTGCCCCTGTACAGGGTACACGAGCCTGGGCTATGCTCCAGGCTCCTGGGCCAGTCTGTACCTGCAAGAGCACCCCCATACCACCCTGAAGTCTCCTAATGTAGACCAGAAAGCAAGTGAAAAACTCTCAGTGTTGTATTTTAAAAAGTCTCTGTAATCTACAGCTGACTCAGGACTCAAAATTATCCATCTTATCAATTAAAGAGCATTGGACACATTCTCCTTTTTGATGACGTGTAACACTTACAAGATACCTCACTGTAGACCTATCACTCCCTACAAGAGAATTTTCACAACAATCTAATCTAATCCATTACTGTTGTCTTAATTTTACAGGAGGAACAGGTCATAAATATATTACTTGCAACTATTGCAAAGTTCAATGATAACATCAGAATTCAAGAGTTCTTGTCTTTAAGGACTGTGCTTACATCTCTGAACTCTACACCAGAGAGGAGATTCTTTTTCTACTGAAAATAAGGTGTCTTAAAGTATCATAGAAAAAACCCACCTTTTAAATAGCACTTGGCATTCCAGCTAAACATTTTAAGAGATGTAAATTGCAACAAGTTCTGCAACAGAAAGGTTTCCATGGTCCAACACTTTCTGGTAATTTCAGAAAAAAAAGAATCTGAATAGAAAATCTGACCTTTTCAATAAGAAAATAAACATTTTGACCCAACTCCTTTTTTCTGGGGAAAAAAACCCCCAACCAACCATGACCAAAAAAATGCCCATTTAATCTTTTATTTGCATTCACACAGGAAATAAATATGAATTTGAAACCTTGATAGTTGTTGTAAAGTGGAATTGAGGGCCTTTGGCCAGCTCTTTTTCTCTCTTGAAATCATTTTTTGACACATATCAAAAAGTTTGGCCACCCTTGATATATGTACATATTAGAGTGTGCACTCAGTGTTTGAAATGTGGTGTACGAAATTGCTCACAGCACATTAAGAATGCTCAGCAATGTGCAATTTTAGGGTTGCACTTTATGCTGTAAGACACATTGTGCTGTTAGCAATCTTTTTTCTCTCACTAAGCACATATTATTTGAGTTTTCTAGTTGAGCATACACCTAAACGAATTTTTACTTTTTTAAAGAGGGCCATAAATTATCATCAAAGACTGGGGTCTCAAATCAGCTGTTATTTGAAGACTATCTGCTTCTTCTTAAAGTCCTATATCATCCTTACAGCAATATCCTTTATGGCAAAGCATGAATTCAGAGGATTTAAAGCTACAATCTCAATTAAAAAGGCATTGCATAGAAATGGCACATTGAAGGTAGCATGTGTGGTTTGTGGTTTTGGTTTTTTTTTTTTGGTAAACAAAACTCTGTCTTTTCACAGGGTTTTTGTGTGACCTTTCTCTATTTCCTTAGTTTGTTTTCCTTTTCAAAGACTTTCAAAGATGACTGCTCGTCATCCACTTTTCCCAATAAAAAATAATGGTAGTTGCCTCCACTTTACTACACCCTGTCTTTCACTTCCTCTACATGGGGTTGATCCACCTGTCCCTTAAAAGGGGGAAAAAACAGCTTTGGGGAGCACCTGTCAGTTGCACAGGGATATGACTTTGCGTGTGTGTGTGTGAGAGAGAGAAACAGAAATCAAATAAAATCCAGAGCTGAAAAACTAATTCACTATATGCAGCACAGAATAAAAATCATGATGAAGTCCTGAGATAACTCACATAATGCTTTCAGGAATCAGAAAAATGACACTGTCAAAACACAACATTAGTTTTCAGAAGCCTCCAGGCAAAATTTTATTTATTTAAAGTTAGCTCCTCTTTTAATAACAAAAAATTGGCAGCATATTCTACATCAAAGAAAAAACTTTTCCTAATGTTTCCATTCTTCTTGTGAAGTACCAGAGCTGAAGTAGTGGAGCTGTCTTTCTCTAAATAATTACGTGAGTGGCAGGATCTCAACCTGAGAAAGCTTTTTGTCTGCACTGGGGACTGTTGTGTAAAGAGAATCACATTTGGCTTGCCTCATCTGAGCAGCAATATGAGATATTGTGACTTTTAGTATTTAAATAGTTAGTTTTAAACAAGATCCATCACAATGAAAGGCAAGTCCCGAATCAATGTCTTGGTATGCTGTAGTGCCTTGATGAACGAGGAGTACAAATGAGAAGCACATTTGTGGGCTACAGCCCTCCAGTCAAGACCTATTAGCCAGGTCCCTTGTGGCAGTGCCCAGGAGAAATGTCCCCTAACAGCAGGATGGCACACAGCTGGTGGCTCCTCTTGCATATTACCCTCATGTCAGGCATCCGCACCTTCGGATGCCAGACCAAAGCACACAGTAAGTAGTCAAATCATTTACCATTTTATACCTTGTTGAAAGGACGAGAGATGCATTCTAAAGCAAACTTCTGGATCTCTTTCCTGGAAACTCTTATTTATTCCTCTTTGTTCTTCATACGTTAATCTTTTACAGTTACAACTAGCAACAGTGAGAAGGCAGTCCAGGGTCCGTTCCTTCAAAGACAGACATCCTATAAATACAGAATAAACCCCTCAGTTTCCTAGACCTATTTGCCTTTTTAGCTTGGCTCCCTCACCGGTTCCTAATGATACCACTCCTTTGGCACTGACTTCTTGTCTGTGTTTCTTTTCTATTATTTCATATCATTTAACACCTCCTGCTTTGAACCTTAACAGATCCGGCTCTGGAGCTGTGGAAATTTGGTTCAGTTACAAAAGGCTCTACATTTGCATGTATCTGGGTCTTGCTGCAGAACGGTTGGGTCTGTGTGGGAGTAGGACTGAACTTTGTTGCAACGAGATAACTCTTACATCAGAGAAATGTACTTCTTCCTTCTGGACCTCTGTTCTTCTATAAGCAACAAAATAAACTACTGTCAACGCAGCTACCAACAAAATCACAGGAATCGGAGAAGGTGAAGCAATGCTCGCGCAAACTTTCACCTCTAATGCAATGTCACAACTCCTATCTCAGGCAAACGATGTCTTTCTTTTAAAGTGGGGGTATGGCAATAATTTGATGTACCATAGATGTTATGGTTATAGAGTACTGTCAACAGCTGTCAGTAGTAGGAGCTGCAGAATGAGAATATAGGCTGTTGCCTGACGGAGCCCAGAAGGGAGTTTTCCCCCTCTATCATGGCAAAATCTAAAGTGGAACAAGTCTTCTCATGACTAACAAAGTAATAATGTTAGCTGCCTGGTGATGTGGCTTTGAGGTTGAAATCTCTCGGCGGTAACTGTGCTTCTGCCAAAGCAAATACCCCTGCTCAGGGGACTGCAGAGAGCGGAGGAGCTCTTCTGCCAGCAACACAACCGCAGAGACCTGCCTACATCCACACCTGCAGGGGAGGCCTCGTGGGTGTCCTAGCGATGGCCCAAGCACGTTTTATGCAATGGACTTGTAAAGCACTTTGGGATCATTGGGGATGAATCATGCTGTAAAACATATCATTAATGTTACTAGATGTATTACAGACTTCTCCTGTGATCTGAGACTGCTGCAGGCAGTGTGGTGAGAGAAAAGCTCTCCAGATTGTGCTCATGCAAATCGCTATCTGTGATCACATTCATTCTGGTTCCCACTACAACATTACTTTCACACTCTCGTGTGCTGCTCACTCAGTCTAAACTTTTTGTTATTCCAGGTTGTATGAGTACAACATAGCATCTCTTTGCCAACATCTTTAAAAGGGTGAGAACACATACAAATATGGAAATAGAGGCCCAAGAAAACTAATGGATACGCTTAAACTACCCAGGAAAGGGGTGGTATGATCCTGACCCATGCCTCCTGGCTTTGGTGTCCCCTAAGAGGTTAGTAGATAGGGACACCTGTAAATTTGTTCAGGGCATTTAGTTCAGCTTATCTTTTTGTTCTGAAATGTCTCTGAACTGGAGATCTGGATAATTTAGAGAAGAGCTGGAATCTCTGAAAGCTGGGAAAAGCAGAAGTGAGATCTGACCTATTTTGAGCACATCCTGTTTTTACTGTGGACAGTAAGTCTTGTCAACTGGATTAAATTATGCAAACAGTATTTAAAAGTGATTTAAGATTAAATAATAAAATCACAAATAGCAATATAATAGGAGGTGGAGAATGAGCAGACATATCCAAGAAATGGTTTCCAAACATTGCAAATGAAATGGAGAGTCAAGGCAATGACAGGGAGACTGCTTCCAGTGACATATCCTGTGAGAATTTCCTCAGACCAACCTCTCTATTTGGGAATACGGGGAAAAAGCAGACATTGCTCTAAAAAATGAGAAAAGCAGGAAACCACAGGCAAATTCTAGCCGTGAATTAATCCAACAGAAGTCAAAGCCAAGAGATTGTGAGCAGTGAGTCATCAGTAAAAGGGCACTTGCATGTAACATACGGGTTCAGTTCACAGGTACCCAGTCTGTTTTTTAAAATTAAAATTTAAAATATGTCAAAAATATTCAGTGTTCAGATGAAAGTTGAAAAAAAGAAGCTTTCAAGATCTCAAGTCTGTATTTTGAATGTTTGGCTAATACATCAACACAGGCTGGCTTGCCAAAAATATTAAAATACAACTAAAGAGATCATAAATTAGTAAATTGTCAAGTATTCTTAATATGTATTCCCAATGCCAGACATTTATAATAGTAAAAGGAGGTTACTTACATAATAAGTGCCAGTTAGTACTCAGAGAGCTCAGAACAGTTTTACTTTAAGAGGCAGAATAAACTAGGTTTGCTGCAGCAAACTCATCCTGAAAGAAGTAACAGAGATTTAACTTGGACACATGAAAAGTTTCTGTATTTTAGGATTTCAGTGTTCATTTAGAGAACTGTTATAGCATGCAGTACAAACCTTTTATTAAATCAATGCATTAATTTATTTGAAATAAAAGTTTTATTCAGTCACTGTATTTTGATTGACTAGAGTACTGCACATAGACAGGAGATAATGAACAGGATGTCCTTGAAGGAGAAGAGCTGCTTCAGATCACCTCTCTAATACTCAGGAGACATCCTGCTTCCAATGCCTGTCAGACTTCGGAAGTCTAAGAGGAAAGATGCACCCGTGCTATCTGGTGTAACAAATCAGCTCCCGAATCACCTAACTATAAAACTCACAGGGAAAAAAAATTAAATAATCTCTGCTTAAAATATCTCAATGTCATTTTAAAATCTATTTAGGAAGATCAGCTCTGGTGCCTTTATAGCAGCTTAGCCATGTGCATTGTAAGGACTCACTGGTACTGTAGCCATCACTGGGTTTTGAAATGAGTAAAATGCAAAGTTATTAAATCAGTTTTGGTCTTACAGTCCTATTTGGCCAGTTCACTTTAACGTGCTTTCAAACAACTAAAGAAATTGACATACAGAGATTTTTAAAGGAGGCAGGAGACAACATTTTACTGTCACAGAGAACTATAACAAGACAGATTTCTTTTGGGGAAAAAAAGAAGAAAAGATGTGCAAGCCATATTCTAACACTTGTTACAGCAAAGAAGTTAAAAATAAAACCTAAGGTTACATTTTTAAAGACGTTTTCCCACCTATTACATAGCCTTTCTGTATTCTGAGTGCTGGAACCTAGATCAGCCAACTTTTCGTGTTGTAATATGCATACGAAACATTTTCCTGCAGGCTTAGTAAAAATCAGAGAAACAGAAGAATTTTTGTAATACAGAGAGTCCTCAAAACTGGTGTCTTAGCACAGATGTGAATTTACAGTCTTAAGATTAAAACCTGCTGGTTTTTTTCCCACTCAACAAAGATAATCGTGGGGGGAAAAAAAACTAAACCAAACCAAACAAACCCTGCATCTGTAAATTTTGAGTATGAGATGTCTTTCCATCTTTTCACTAAAACACCTGTATGTGTGTGTGCATGTGTGTGTGTGCGCCTATCTCCCCACCTCCCATCTTCAGCTAGCACTTCTGTTACAAAGAAAATGAAAAAGAGCTCTGTGAAACAACTTATTCACAGTAGGACCCAGTAATTATGATGAAAGTGTGACAGCATAAGGCAGATAAAATGGTGTTATGTTATTTTTTTCTATTATAAAAGTCTTAGGTCTCTATCTGGAGCAGCACTTTACTCACCTACCTTGCATATCAATGTTGAAGAAATTGCCTTGTTCATACTTAAAACACTGCAGACCCAGCTTATAGTTTTAGTTACTCACACCACGTAGAAGCTGCATGAAGCCTCTCAAGGAGAAAAAGTCAGCAAAGTATTCTTTAGCTATTCACAAAGTAAGCCCATTGAAGTTCAGGTTGTCTCAAAAAAGGAAAAGGTTTGCTTTCTGTTGAGACAAAAAAGAAGATCATACTTTTACAGACCAATGCATTGTGTTATCGTTTTTCAATGCACCTTTACTGGGGAAAAAGATAGTTTGAGTCACGAGTCTTGCAGGAAAACTTGCAGGAAAAGCTGGTTTCTTTAGGAGCAAAAATCCTGTCATGTTAAAATATGCAGCACAGTACAAAAGCCAAGATCAACATGTTTCGGTATCTTTTTTAAACTCCCTATGAAAAACATGACTGCTACAGGAGACAGTCAAACTATACCATCTCTTTGGCTTCAAATAGATGAAAAATTAAGCTTCATCCTCAGCTCTCTGAAAGTAGTCTCCTTCTCTTCTGTTTCAGTCCAGCTTGTGCGTCTGGTCTGTGGGCACTCCACACCGAGAGAAATAAAATACTTGTATTTCCAGGGAAAAGTAAGAAAATAATTTAGCCTTCTAAAACAGTGGAATTCAAACAAAACAGGCATATCCAAGTATTAACAAGTTCTTTTCTGGTCATAGGAAAGAACAAGGATCAAATACATTTAACATAAAAATGATACAGAACGTTAATGAACTACTGTATTGTTAACAGATTCTTCCGTTTTCTATTAAGAAATTTAATTTAATACCTCCATGTATTTATACACTGGTATATAAAAAGCTTTTTGCCTTCCACCTTCTAAAATATTTGAATAACTGTGGAAAGAGTGATTCTTATTAAAAAGTATGGCAGCTCTGCTGTATTACTTGATATAATATTGAGGATTTAACATGTAACAGTTTCTGTTTTCAAGTAATCATCACCATAGTATGCTGGACATGCAAAGCATCTAACAGAGGAAGATCCTCTTACCTTTAGTCACTGGTTTTGTATCAGCTACTGCCAAGTGCATATTTGTGGGTAAGAAAATAAAACTGGAGTGCTACGTCCACCTCATAGTAACCGTAACGTAAACATACTGCCATGCAGTTGACTTTTGTAGTGGTACCTCAGGTACACAGTGGTGTAAGAGAAAGACAGCTGGAGTGCTGGTCATGTAGCTATAGTGCACACACACTGGAAGAGAAGATATGAGAATATATAGATGGAGAACAGAGGCAAGGAAAAGGTTTGATACTCTTTCTTGAAGGTGTAACTTTATAGCCTTTGTCTGAAAATATTTCTCTACAGTGCCTTACTGCCTCAAGCAAAGTCCAAAAGGCGTTCTCTCCTATATTGATCTTATGAGTAAAATATCAGTTGCAATGAAATTGATAGGAGCAGGTGACACACAGCTGACTGTGGTTTGAGACTGTTTTAATGAAAGTAGTGCTAGAACTCATGTTGATTTTCTGGAGAAGACTCAAGTCTTCTGAAGGGGGAGATACTGGTATCTCTTTAATAAGAGCTGTCTACCAGATGTAAAGCACAAAGATACCCGCTATTGCCCCAGAAAGCAAGATGGCAGATCCTACAGTGTGGCCATCATCTCTATTGTTTGCTTTGGTAAAATGTGCATCCTGAATACCCCTGGAATAATTCTTTCCTGGTGCAAGATAAGGGTTAAAATCTGGCCACAAATAAAGTCTTCAGAAGTTGGAGAGAAGTCAGTAAATTCATAACAGAATTGAAAGGAATCAAGTCTTTAAAGCAGTATTGGAGCTAATACTCCGGTTTCATCTTCATCCAAAAGATCTGAAGTTATAATCAGTTTATTGTAACCAGGCCTAAATATATCAAACAAAAGAACAACTGTAATCAGAGCAAATGACATCTCCCAAAGACTACCTGCTACTACCAGAACAGATCTAAAAATAAGTGAGAAAAAAGCACAATAATTTGTAGAGAAACCTTTATTGTTCATACAAAGCAGGCACTGTCACATATCGTGAGGCATCATTAAAAAGCTAAATATGACTTTGCTTAAATCAAACAATATAGCTTAATGAAAGTATCTAACACAGTTATGATCAACTCTTTTCTTTGTTCTCTCCTGGATTGAATGTGTGTTTTGGTATCAGCTCATCTCTTTTAAATTACTAGCTTAGCCAGCACGATATATGAATAACTTCCTTGCCAGGTAAATCCACCACAGGTACTAAAATCAGAGCTGGTTTCTTCTTGTCCAAATATTTTTCAAGATGTTCTTGCAGTCCTAAAATAGAAACAAAACAATTAATGAATCCTTTTGGTCTCATTTTCTATTTTGTGTTATCTCTTAGAAATGATTTCTAAATACATTTTTGAAAGTTATTGTGGAGTGGCAAGCAACAAAAGGAAGTGAAACGCAACTCTGAAGTTTTCACTTTATATAGAAGGAAAAATCATCATCTCCCACCTCCTTGTTGACTAATTTGAGATTAACGTTACACGTTGCCTAAGGCCATAATTCAGCAACACAGTTAAAAGCATGTTTCTCAACCTTGAGTGAGTGAGTGAGTGGTCTGCTGGTTACAGACACAGCAACCTGAAACTAAGTGCAGGTAGTAAAAATAACTAAAGGCTAGTTGAAATTCAGTTCTTTGTCATACTTGATATTGGGATGATCAGCACGTAGTTGTCTGTAAACGAAATTCTGTTCTCAAGTCCCACTGTGGTGCATCAATCTACTAGAAGTTAAAAGGAGCCATTTTTTAAAACATTATGAACATGATTTCCATTTGAAATCAGTAGAAGTATGCCATGCTGAAGATACAATGGAGGAAGTACAGGGATGGCAACGTATACGACTGAATATTTAGAATTATAGAGAGATTCAAACTGCTAAGAATACAGAATCTAGCTATAAAGAGCTTTAAAGAGACTGGTATGTGTGGCAGAAGTTTGTAAATTTCAAGTCCTTTACGGGAACAGAATTAATAATAGAGAAAGAAGATCTAGTTAGTAGAATATGGAAGAAAACTACAGAATGGAAAATTTAAACCTCAGTATCAAGACATTTTTGGTCATGTTGCAGGGAATGGACATGCTAGAAATCCAGCCACACAGAACCCTTAAAGAAGACTGCTGAAAGCTCTCCAAATGACCCTACAAAAGACAGTTTCCTAATGGTAAGGTATGGTCTGCATAGGTTTTGGTTTCATTAAGTTATTTCTGTCTGCAGCTTCTATGATTATGGCAATTCTTTATAACACTAAGCAATCTTGGTTGGAGAGAGTGTAAAGAGGGCAGAACTTGAAGACTGTCAGAGGGTTTTTTTTGGCATCACTGCCTGTGAAACTGTGAATAGGCAGTTCAGTCAAAGTGTTACCTTATCCAGGATAAAACAGGAATTCTGCAATTGTATTCACTGAAGCCAAAAATCTTCTTTCTTGTTACCTGGCAGCAGTAGCACAAAGTAATGTAATACAGGCTCTGCTACCTACAAAATATTGCAAAGACAGTACCGGTCTTTCAAGTTCTGCTGACTTCCTTTCGTATTGGTATCATTGACACTAGAGGTGAAAACAGGCAAGGGTGATCCAAAGATCAACAGTCAGCGGAAAGGTCAGAGGACTTGACATTGTGTGTAAAAAGGTAGTCAGGTTATGTATTGCAAATACTCATCAGTAAGTGACCCAGTAATTAAGCATCAGCTAACATTTTCATTCTCAGCTTTGACTTCAGAAAACTTTATAGCTATGCTGGCTCACAGGCCATTAAGCAGAAGTGGGTGAAGGCAAGCCACTTCAAGAATCACCGATTCTACCCGATTAAAATTACATTTCCCTTTTTCCTCAATTAAAATTGAGAAAATATAATTTTAGTCTTTAACTTTTTTCACAGGCCTAAAAGCTGTGAAACAGTGCTAAGAGCTACCGTAACAAAACCAGCTATTAATTTCAAAGGGAGAATTTGAAAGTGAGGTTAACTGGAAATATAACTCCATTCCTCTGTTTTTTTGAGGTGGCCAAAATAGCGATAAACATTTACTTTTGAACCTGCCCTAGAGGACCTGGTTGCCAGCCAGAAAGAGCAACCTTTCCAAAAGACCACCACCTTTTCTACTGCAAATGCAAACTGCTGCAGCAAAGCCTACACGTATAATTGAAATGTGGATGAAAATCTGGGACATATGCCTCTAAATGTTTTATCATACTTATAAATCAAATAGTTTCATATGAAAGCATTCTACCTTAGACATGCATCTTTATATATTAAAAAATTGTGGATAAAAGTCTGCTTATGGAAATTTCCTCTGGAAAGAGGAGACTGGGTCTTCTAAAACAGCAAAATTGTACTCTAAGGTCCCACAGAAGACAATACACAATTAGTAAATCTGTGGTGGCCTAGGTAATCATAGCTGACACAATCCAAAATTTGACAGCTATATATTTTACCTGCTATAATAAATTACTCTAAATCCTCCAATGCTAACTGTATATTTTTAATGATGTGACACTAATAAATCAAAATCTATATTTTTTTACTTATGTAAATTATGCTTTTAGATAAATAAGAGCCTCAGTCATGAGCTATACATGATTGATGTCGATCTTGGAGTTACTTATTCTGTCCTGATACAGAACATTTATTAAAGTACAAACAAAACCAGCTGATGAGCAAGCAGCAAACAACTGATGTGTATTCTGCATGTTTTCATTTCCTGTGACGGTTCCCATTAATTATTATTACTACAAGAAATTTGCTGAAAGCAGGCAAGCTTCATCCTGTAAGATGTATCCCACTGAATCCCAACTGATCGGCAGAAGTTCTGGGCACAGGTTCCATACAGAGTTTCTTTCTGCACCACTATGGCGTTTTTTTACTGACCTGGGTACAGCTGAGGGATATGGACATAGCCAAAACTTAAAATGAACAACAAGAATTCCAAGTCTTTCTCACCAGAAGTTCTGGCATTACAATCTGTTTCTGCCATTCCTCTGTAGGGACATGATACTGAGATCCAATAATTTGATGATCTCTCACACTGACTTTGCAGCCCTTCCATATAACATGGCACAACCTAACACCGTAAGCTATTGTTTTTAAAGGTGCTTTTCACATTAAGTAGAGAAAACAGTGCCCTGGGAGCCCCTCAAGGGCCATTCCAAAACATTAGGAAGACGATTTTTACATCTGTGCTGTCATTGGCTTCAGCAGGATTTAGGCAGTATGAGGTGAGGCCACAGAATCTACTTATGTTTCCAAAATCAGTTCCCCATTATTGCTGGGGTACTCTTGCTTCACTGGATATTTGCAGGGGAGGAGTAATCTAATAGTTTATATTGAAAAGGAAAATAGTAACAAAAAGGATGATCATATTTAGCTCAGCACATAAAAAAAATCACTTTCATATTACAACTACTATCTTTCCTTCACTTTTTAACCAAAAGATATTGTTACATTGCTTAGAGCAGGTTTTTAAATCCCTGAGCTAATAAAGCTCCATTGCTTCAGCTGCAGAGATCTGACATGCAGCATGTACTTTGAAAAGATGCGTCACAGGGGATCAGGTTCCTAACAGTTGACTAAGAGTTCCAGTCCCAAAAGATGTGCCCCTGGTGTGCAGAACACTTAACCCTTCGACCAGTACCAACATGACTATTCACAAATTATTGATGTCCCTAAATCCCTGGCAGATTGCAGACAGATCTTGTCTCCCTTGAAGCCAAAGCATATGGTCACTAATGAGATGGATTAAAAAATACATATACACATTCAGGGCTTTGCCACATGAATGTAAAGCCACAGAAATGGTAGAAGGTGACTGAACTGGACTGAACACTGTTAAATACATGATTAGCCTCTTGTTATGGATCACTTCCATTGATCTATATACAGTTTCACAGCATAGTTTAATTAAAGCTGTCCGGAACAAGCTTCTGTCTTAAATGATCAGGCAGTGCAATGAAAAGGTGAAACACGAGGAACTGGAGACCCCCTCCCTTTCTTAAACATCCAGCTGACTGTCTCTGTGGTTTACAACCACAGCAAGGAAGGAAAACATGCTTTAAAAAAATTGCCAGTTTTTACAATTCAGGTTTTTTCCCCACACTTTTACTTCAGATAATATAAAATGATGCAGTGGGATATAAGATTTTAAAATGAAACCTGTACAATTTGCTTGCTTCATTTTAATTAATACCTTTTTGTGCAAAATAAAAATGAGCCCAGCAAAGAAAAATATACTGTTGGAATATAAAAGTGAGTCCCTTTGCAAATATGATTTTGTGCTGATTTTTTGCTGCAGCTGTGAATATTTTAAATGACAATAACGTGGACATTTTGCATAATTCAGTACTTGGCTTTTCACATGGTACCTCATCATTTTCTTCAGTATTCTCGATCACGTTATTTCACGTTGGTCATATGGGTCATTTCCCTGTTAAGGGACAGGGTTTTCAAAACCACTCTGCCCACAGCAAAAATGGAAGCAACACCTTGTAAAGCAACACTTTCAAAACATATCAGCTAATCTTCAAAAATACTAAGAGCCTACCAGTTCCAGGGAAAAGTGGCCAAAGATTTGTCTTTGTGGCCAAAGAAAAGTGGCCAAGATTAGTCAATGTTTTTATAAATTTATGCAAAAATTACAGAAATTTGAAATAAGTCTTGATTTTTTTTTTCCAAGTGGGAAATATTCATATCCACAAAAGGAGTGAAATGAACAATAACTAAACTTAGGAGAATGGAAATGGATCTTGCTTTGGAGGCCAACCACTCCTGATTATTTATCCTGGTTATTACGCTGATTTCCCTTGGTCCTGGTTTTGAGTGAGTTCTAGTCTGTCTTTGCCTTATTTATCCTGACTTATTTATAATGTCAGGATAGTGACGATTTGCATACTTCTAATGATGATCAGGGTGTAACTGAGTTTTGTTAAGGACTGGTAACAAGGGGAGTTTGGTGGCACCTTTTGGCAGATCACATTAAGCACAGCTTTAGAGATGATATAAGCTCCTTCATGCAATACTGATGATGCACTTCAATCATTCTGGCCTGGGATATTTATCTGAATATGAGTTAAGCAGCTGCTTTGA
Organism: Falco peregrinus; assembly: GCF_023634155.1. Lineage (NCBI taxonomy): Eukaryota > Metazoa > Chordata > Aves > Falconiformes > Falconidae > Falco > Falco peregrinus. The sequence goes on from NC_073721.1 coordinate 73,694,605, forward strand.
ATTGCAGAAGTCTGTTGCCATGATATATGAGACAAATGGCCAATATGAATTTGGATAAGGCTGTGAAACTGCTTTAAACCTGTGATTACTTAAACCAGTTTTTGAAACTATGACAATAAAGGAATTTGTGTTCTTTGCTATATAACTTTGAAAATCCAGTCTGTGTTGTGAAGACTGCTTAAGCTGTGTCTAGATTTCTCTCCCTTCTTTCTAAGTCAACAACTGATGAATGAGCTTTCTTGTTGAATGGTAAATACATAATAATATTTGTTTAAAAAAATTTAAAAAGTAACTGGCATGACTTAAACTTAACACCCCTCCCTCACACACACACACACACACCCCCCCCACCCACCCACCCCAATTTACTGTTTCAGGCCTATTTCTAAAGTATACATAACCACCCTTCCCCCCAAAAAAACAATAACAAAAAAAAGAAATTACAGAAGGAGTTACAGTTGCATTTGGAACTCAGGTCTCTACAAACACATGCCTGGTCAGATACCAAAGCAGCCACTGAAATCTGCATGTCTGTATTTGCAAACAATTATGCCATAAAAATGTATCTCCAAGGTTTTTGTCGCATTTCATTTCAGTTTGTCTTGCACTTATGGACCCATCTGAAGGGCTTCCTGCTTTTCACACCAGATTAGTTTAATTGTAACAATGAAAAAGTCTTTTTCAAGTAATCACATACCAGATTAAAATACAGCCTGGACCAGAACCACTAAAGCCAAAGTTAGCCATCCTCTTTCGGCTCATCCCTAACACCAAAGAACCATTTCAGATGATTGCAACCTCTTCTGTGAAGGACATGTTTGTTAGAATCCAAACTGATAGGACACTGACATTTTGGTCATAAAATACTGTGAGTTGTAGGCACTGATAGGTACAAAACAGGGTAACACTTCATCCAGCTAATCATTCACCGAATTAAATCATAGAATCATAGAGCATCCTGGGTTGGAAGGGACTTTTGAAAGTCATTTAGTCCAACATCACCTGCAATGAGCAGGGACATCTTCAAGTAGATCAGGTTGCTCAGAGCCCCGTCCAACCTGACCCTGAATGTTTCCAGGGAGGGGGCATCTACCCCCTCTCTGGGCAAACGGCTTCAGTGTTTCACCATCCCCATAGTAAAAAATATCTTCTGTATATCTAGTCTGCATCTACCCTCTTTTAGCTTAAAACCTTTACATCTTGTTGTATCACTACAGGTCCTATGAAAAAGTCTGTCCCCATCTTTCTTATAAGCACTTTATTAAGTATTGAAAGACTGCAATAAGGTCTCCCCGGAGCCTTTTCTTCTCCAGGCTGAACAACCCCAACTCTCTCAGCCTGCCTTCACAGCAGAGGTGCTCCAGCCCTCTGCGCATCTTTGTGGCCCTCCTCCGGACTCACTCCAGCAGGTCCATGTCTTTCTTGTACTGAGATAAAAATGTGCTATAATGAGAAGACTATGTTTTTTTAATATTTTACTGCTAGTCCTGTTTGTGCAGTGGATCCTTGTCCCTTTAGAATCTATCCTGAACCTGAAAAAACAGTGCTAGCAATGTTTTTATGGAGGCTATGGTGAAAACATAACGAAGGTCACTGTAGGTTTGGATAAGTACCCACAGGAGTTGGAGCAACTCTTTCTACAGCTGAGCAGAGGAAGAGGAAAATGAGCTGTGTTTCTGTGTGCCTTACTGACAACTCCTGCCCTCAGAATCAGTGAGGAGAAGTTGTGTGTGCACAAGCTAGCAGCCGTGGACCTTACTGTTCATGGGAGATACAAGAAAGATGAATGACAGGCTTATCTTAATCCAAACTATCAGTGAGGATGCCTGAGCTCTGCACCACCAGCAGCCAGAGGAGAGGGATAGCTGGCCTCAAACAACCAGCTCTGAAGGAACCCAATAGTTGCCTCTTCCCCTCCCAGCCTCACCAACCTCTCTGCTGTTCCTCTGCTTCGATGGGAGGGTGTGGGAAGGAAGGAGGGCCCACTCATCATTAGGAAAGGCATTAACATTTATAGGACCCTCACTTTTCTAGAGCTGAGTCACTTGGCTGAGTAACTATGGAAGTTTTTTTAGACTGCAGCTAATGCATTTTTTTAGCATCTGAAAGAAAATGAGCAGACAAAACAGTTATTTTTAGTGCTGGTTTGATTGTGGGCCTGTCAGCCTTGGCAATGTGTCTCTTTTATCAAGCTGCCACGATACCTTGTTTTGTTTTCAGAGCAAAGTTTGATTAAAGACCAATTTCAGAAAAGTTACTCACTGTGGGCGTTAATTAGAGCTTTCTGGACTCTGCGGGGTTTAGCTTATGATCCGTTTCACTTACTAAACCCTGTAATTCAAGTTACACGAAGATGGGAATGAACCAACCCCTTTCTATTCTTCTGAAGGCTTCTGTTTAACTCAGTCATGAAAGAACCCCTCTCCTTTCCTTTGCTAATATGGAATTCTAATTTCAGCCTTTTCTAAACAAAATTAAAATACTACTTCACATCTATAAAGACTTTTCAAACTAATGAACTGAGACACATCCAGAGAGCTTCAGAACAGAGTACGCAAAATTTAGGAAGCTTTTGCTTCTAAATAATGTTTTCAGTGATGCCCAAGTTACTGCATATCTTAGGAAAAACAGGTAAACATCTATTTCCCTTCCTCTCATTTTCCTGGGAGTATTGTCATTCTATAAGAGAAGGTCCCTGGCATTCCCCTCCTTCCCTCTTTATTTGCAGACAAGAAAAGCCTTTTGCTTTTCTGCAAGTGAAAAGCCAGCTACTAGCTCAAAAATCTTAAAAAGGTGGTTGATGAAAAAAGACTTAGGAGTACTTGCAGGTAATAAGCAGCAGATTGAAGTGGAATTTATAACACGATATAGCTAAAATTACAAACTATGTAGTAAAACGACTGAAATGAAAATGTCATTGGGGTACATGCAAATAAAAGCAGACAAAAAACACAGCCCAAAACAAAACCTGACTCAGCTACATTGGATATTTGAAACTAGACTAGATAGAACATGAAACTACATACTAAAGAGAAGAAACCTGTGAAGAAGATGACCTAAACCAGTCTATCCCTTTTTTCCAGTGGACACCCTGCACAGGAGAACTGAGACTGGATGAGGTGAGGTATTGAAGCAGAGTTCATGGATGCTACCATCTTAAAACATCCTCTCCCAAGTATACCTTCTCTCCTGACCCTCCTCCAAAATTCTGAAACCTGAACTTCAGCTTAGTTTGAAGGCTAGTATGGACTCTTCCCAAAGCTTTACAGTGTGACAGATGCACCAGGAGTGCTGAGGAGGTAAGCAAATCAGGCAACTGTAATCATCAGATGAGATTTTATACCAATATGTATAACAATTACAATTTCAATCTCAATGCCATCCCTAAGACAATTACACGTCACCTACCTCTCTCGGGATATACAGAAGTTACCTCGCAAAGTACACACAGCACCAGTCGAATTAGGTATGTTATCAAGTGCATCAACGGCAAGTTGCACAAAGAAATGTGACTCTAAAAGATAAACAAGTGTTGCTGAGCTCCTCTGCATATTAGTTATGGCTGTTTCTCAGTAGAAAGAATTAAGATTTAGCTTCCACAATAATTCTATCAAGCTGCCGGCTATAGCTTAGAAAACAGCAGAGCATGAAAACTCATTGCTTTGTGTTTTCCAGTGTTCTGTTTTTAGCTGTGTCCTATATAGAGATTGAGAATCAGCCTATACAAGGTTATAAATGTGCCCCTTTGTTTAAAATGTCATTAACCTTCTGCACTAAATAAAGAAACACTTAAGCATGCCCTTCCAGTACTCACAGTGAGGTCTAAATATAATTTCAAAGAGAACAGAGGACTGAACTTTCCGAGTATAATCACTCAGGGAAGAACTTGTGCTTTTTCTAAAACCATGACAGAGTGCAAAGATCACGAGCCTGTTTTCCCTGTGTGTTATATTTCAACCCTGTAATGACCCAATCTCTTTATGGGGTGGATGGTTATTGAACTTGTATGCCAGCTGTGTTCAGGATCTCTGGGGAGGATGGGCTGTAATGACACCAAGCAGGGATGAGTTATGAATGGAAATAGATTATTACAAACATATGAAACAGTAAGGACCCATTTTTCAAAAGGCATCTAAGAATGCACTTCACATTTTTTCTCGTATGGTCATCTGAATGTGCCTACATGGACAGATAAAACTGCAGGATTCACTAGAGACTCACACACGCATTTTTTTTGTATGCAAAATCAGATAAATGTGCACTTTCCCCCACCCCCCAGATTAATTGAAAACTTGGTGTGAAAATGATCAACTGCAACAGCACCTGTGCAGTAATTATGGAACTTGCTTTTTCACCTTTAGGTCACATTACAGCTGCTGACTCTTGGCCCACAGTCCAAGAGCACAAGATGGCGCAGATTTGCAAGCTGCAGGACAGTTGGTCGCTGTGCCCTCCAGGTAGGGTTGGGGACACTGGTGGGGCAATGTGTGTGGGAAGCTCGGCTGTGCCTGCTGGTAATTCAAGAACTTTTATCTCTGGGGCCTGTCAATCTGGCACCCTTCACAAGTGTTAAATTCACTTAAGTATATTTTTAAAGAAGCTGTCATGAGACATACTGAAGCAAATATGTCCTTCAGTGGTTACACATGGACTCGGTTGTAACAATGTTTGTTAAGTGCTTTGACATCCCCAAATGATGTTTGGTACAGCTTCCACATTTGTTCGTTTATTCAAGTCTGCTAAACTGTCTCCAAAACCAATGGGTTTAAGAAATATCTTACTGGACACAGTGCATCAGAAATGCCTGACTGAAGAGATATTTATATAACTAGTGGACACCACGTACATCTGCTGGTGGGAGAATTTAGTCTACAAAAACCAGAAAAGGTTTCTAAAAGATTTTGTGGTAAGCATCCTTAGATGGGGTACGGAGAAGATCATATGGTCCTTGCTTTATGTCAAGTTAAGCTGCGATCATTTAAAATAACACTGATGGAATAATCATTTTCAGTTTCTAGGCCAGATTCTCAACTGCTATAAATTGTAGCTATGCTAATTTACACCTCTGAGGTGCTTGCATAGTAGATTACATAGGTTATTTCTAGATGTTTACCATTGTAAAGAGCTCTGAAACTTTAAATCAATCTGCTACACTAATGTAAACAACTCATCGTAATAAAACCAGATAAAAGTGCACCGAACATCTTAAATACATTATTAGGTTGATGAAGATCATTCATATTGATCCAGGTCTGGCTTCACAGCACAGTTTAATCAAAGCTGCCTGGAAGAGGTAACAAAGAGTGGTCACGGCATTCACTGCCTTTCATCATGAGGTCACTACTTTAATCCTAGAGTGAGTCTACAAATGACTAAATTTTCATTATTGCTGCATCTGACAACTTATGCAAAATTAACTGGTGCAGGCTAAAAAGAAGGGTAGACCCAGCATGTGGAGGTGGAGCAAAACCCAGCTTCTGTTTTAATGGGGAAATCATGCTGCCAGAGGTTGCTGATGATGCACCCAGAAGTTTGTGGGCTCCTGGCAGCCACACAACTACCTCCCCTTGATCTGGCAGATTTACATTAATTGGATTTTTATCCTGTATGGCAGCAACCCAAGGTATCAGTACCTTCTTATTCCCTACAGTCAAGGAAGAAAGGGAGAGAGATGAAAGCCTTTTGTTCCTCTTCATGGCCTCCAAGGATGACAAATAAATCTCACTGCTAGTGCTTCCAGTGTAATGTGAGCTCATAGTTTGTTACAGATTTGGGAACGGGAGACTGGGAGAGTCATTCAACTGTGTCAACCGACAGCAAAATGAAAGAAAAAGGGTCTGAAACTCGGCCACATAGTGACGTGAGCTGCAAGTCATTTTTGCTCTAACTTGAAGTTATTAACAGCATAAGTTATAAAAGCTTTCAGCCAGACCCACGTATCATTTTATCAGGCACTGAATAAACACTAAATAACACACAAGGCCTACCACAAAAAGTTTACCATCAACACAGAAAAATAGAGAGCTGAAAGGAATGTATAACAGATAGGAAACAGAGTCATAGAAAACTCTGCTAAAATGGTATGATTTGTTAAGGTGATTTGTGGAAAAACCAACATCTGATCCCAAATTCTGACCACCCATATACTTCTTCTTCCTCTTGAGAGCACACCACAGTGAGCACACTTATGAGCACCACCACAGTGGCCAAGAACAGAGTCATCCTTTTCCTTGGATTGTTTCTGGATCTCTGGAAGTTAAAATCACAGCCCCAGAGGAGCACTGCTGCACGTGTTCCACCTGCTCTGCTGTCAAGCAACTTCACTGCTCAGAGGCCTCTGCTATTCTTCCACCATCAACAGCTGGGGTGGTTTACAGGTTATTTGAAAGTTACCTGTGGGCTTTATGCCAAAATAGTCTATCATACCTGTCAAAGGAGTATAACACCTGACTGTCTTATGAGTGCTTAATAAACATTACTATATATTTTATGCAAGTGTATTACAAAAGGCTGCAATAAAGTTAAATTATTGCACAAAAGTGTATATATACATATATATAGAAGAAGAATGTTTCATTACCAAAATACATGGTCCTAAACACCTGTTTTTTTAAAAAAACTTTTGGAGAAGACCTATTGGAATGATACAAACTGCTCTGCCTTCTGTAACTCTTGTACATTTTGTGATTTATAGCTGCGTGGGTGACAGGTAAAGTACACAGCATAGTCCAGCAGTGAATGGAAAAGCTGCCCACATCTGGTGTGTGGCTTAGGGGTTCCAGGTTCCCCCAGGTGGGCCAGTCCCCAGACCCCCCAAGTGGGCCAGCACCCACAGGTGAGCAGTCAGTCAGCAGCACTGACAGTTCTGCTTGAACATTGGCTCTTTCAACAGGAATTTCTGCTTCTGGAGCCTTAAGCCACATCTCCATGAAAAACTATGTTACCTCAAAGAGATACTGGATTAATGCAATTGAAAATGCTCAGAAGAAAAATGGATGTGATGCTCTAACCACTTTCAATACACATGAAGTGTGACTGATGGAAGGGTGACCTTTATCTTTCCCACAAACAGAAGGCCAAACTATAAGGCACGGCGAAACATGCTTTTGATCTATCCTTGTGCCTCCTTCTGTTTTAAAGATGTGATCTGAGGTATGAGATCTGGTTTTAACAATGTTGCAGTACTGCTAGAGGGAAACGCATTGTTCAAGAAGAGATGTCAGTTTTAAAGCAAAGCAAAGATGCCCACACAGCCCTCTCTTTGGTCAACACTGATACTTTATGCCATGGGCCTTAACTTGTCAGGGAATATCATACCTGCTGCATTGCAAAACACGGTAGTGAGAAGGACAGGCAATGGAAAACCATCAGCATCTGTTCACTGGGAGCCACTCCTCTCCAGGAACATCATCACTGGAGTGGCCTTACCAGTATTTTCCACACTACGTTAGCTGAATGAATAGGGTTTTTTTGTTTGTTTGGTTGTTGTTGTTGTTTTTTTTTTTTTTTTTTTACAAAGGCTTCCCTTTCAAGGTATTTTTTCAATTACATCGCTCTAGGAAGATTCATTAGAATCAGGCCACCACCTCTTTTTCTCTTTTGCAGAAAGCACGTGTTGGTAGAAAAGGTGGCAACAAAATATGCTCAGCCTAGCTGAATTTTTGCCAAATCACTTTGCAGGGCAAAGAAAACTCATCTGCAACCTGCCACAAGAACACTTAGGGTCATTAAAGCCTTAAAAAATCTGCTAAGGCAAAAAGGTGAAACATGAAGATGCTAAAGGATTATTATTGTTGTTGTTATTATTATTAATTTATTATTATCATCATCATCATCACCATTTTTGACTTACCAAGAGCAATGAGGCAGAGGCAGAAAAAAGGAAAACTAACTGGATCTTATCATGTATAGTCAGATCTTCATGCTAGATATATTTGTGCCCTCCTGGAAATGTTTCCATTTTTAATTTCAGCAACTAATTTAGGTAAATCTAGCACTTTCAAAAGCCACTAACATCAGTACTTCCAGATTCAAAATTATTGGCACACCTCTTTTTAGTAAAACATAGCACAAGAGAATAAAATAATAATCTACTTGCTTGAAATATAAAAGTTGCTTATTTATTCCTCCAGAATTCTAGCTTTCTCTCAAGGGAAATCTGGAAGTTTTGAATTCATTGATCCTTTGCTTCGCCACTATTCTCTCCTTTGACCTTTCAGATATTTTTTGTTTGCTGCCACATTTTTGCTGATTTGTCTTTAAATTACAAATCTGATTTTAGCTTCATTTTTCTTAAACTACTTGCCACAATCCTTTAGAAAAATCTACTCGCAGTTTCATTCTTAAGACCAGTTAAGATTTACAATATGCTAAACTGGGCAAAAATTCTGTAGTAATCAGCACAATATATTTTATACTCCATCATAATCATTTTTTCTGGCTCCATGTCGATATAACTTTTCCTGCTTTTTACAATGGTTTACAACTTAAATAATTTAATACAACAGTTGTTATATTTTTATTGCAAGCTTATAAAACTTGTACGGTAAGTCTCTTCCATGCAATATATTAAACAAAGAAATGACAGAGAAGAAGGGGAACTGATGATTACTAAGACTGTAATTCAGTCTCCAAGTTCTGAACGTGTCATAAAGTGCTTCTGGCTCACTTGCGTACAGCAGATCTTGTCAGTGTTCCTCAAATGAATCATCTCTTCATAATCAGTTCTCCTTACATTTTATTTTAACGTTGATACAGGAAAAACAAATGATTTCACATTTCAGGCAATGTACTGATGAGGTGGTGGTTGAGGGGAAAGGACCCAGCAAAAAGAACCAAGGGGCAGGATTGCCATTGCCAGCTCTGCCACTGAGTTGCTGGAAGTCCTTGGGCAACTTCCTTTGGCTTCAATAATGCATATGGAGTTATGCTTTATTCAATTTTGCAAGGGCTCCCAGTGCTGTAAAGACACGTGTCTCCTTAAGTCTTAGGCAAGACCTTTGTGCCTGATTTTCGTGTTTCAGAGCAACTGCAATTCTTGATGCTTTGTAAAATCAGTCTCTGAATTTCATACTTCCATTTTTTTCCATCATGCCTTTGTGAAATGCTTTGAGATCACTTGAATAACTGTTACTGTCTTAGTATATATGACAGCTTATGCAAAAGATGCTGCTTCAATGCATCCCTCAATAAGACTTTTTAAAACTACCTTTTACATTACAGACCCACTTTACATACCTTCACAGACACAGTTCTGTCCACATCTACAAAGTAGATCACTGTATATCCATAGGAACACACAAGTCTGCTACTTGTAAAAATCCTTTGCTGATAATATAAATAAAAATAATAAATATCAATCTAAATTTACATCAAAAGTAAATTTTAGTGACTTGGGAATGCTACATCTGTATCTATTTCTGGAGTAATTGTTCATATTTTTGAAACTTCGGATATAAACTTCAACTAGCTGTGGTACAGATTCTTCATCAACTAGTGCAGTAAACCATTTCCACACAAAATGTGCCACTGAACATGCTGAGACTATTGATAGAAAAGAAGGCATCATGTATAACTTACAGAGGTAAACCATTTCCATTTTTAAGGTCAGGCTTGATAAAAATCTCCAGAAGCTGTTTCTGATGGCGCGCCCCCCCCCCCCCCCCCCCCCCCCCAATCAATTCCTGTAAATCACTTAACTGTGTAGTCTTACTGCTCCTAATACAAAGGCTCTTTCCCTACATGGTTAAGATTTCTTAGTGGAAAGCAGCTTGTGACTCCTAAGAGATACAACATAGCTGAGAAGAAAAACCTTACAAACTTTTCTATTTGTCCAAAACTATGGTAAGAGTGCAGATATATGAATATTAGTTTCTGAGTTGCGTTGCTAAGACTTCAGCCCTTGCCTACATGGATCACTCACTTTGTAGGGTGAAGTACCACAGATGTCTGCATACTCTCTGAGATTTTTTTAATGATACTTGAGTCATGCAATGCCAAAATGAATAATGGAAATACAGAGCCCAGCACTGGACTCCTAGATTAAGCAGAAAGATTCCCCTCACGCCCCCCCCCCCCCCCCCCAAAAAAAAACCCTCAAGCAAAAAAATGTGCATAAGTATGTGTATGCACTTGAGACACTTCATGATAAGTACCTAGAGGATAGCAATTCAATTTATTTTGACGGCTACCTTTCTTGTCCTCATTACATATCTTAGGTATGATATTTATATGTTTGTAGCTACAAAGATTATTAGATCAAGCCATCTGTAATTGATGTATTTTAAGAATTATATTAAGCTCTCCCACCCCAGAGATGGTTGCTTGCTTGACCAGTTGAATAATGTTTGATAACTGATCAAAGATATGCAGCAGGTAGTGTTCTAATTTCTGTTTATTGCTTATCAAACCTTAAATCTACTGGCCAGAATATTGTTTCCAATAGAATGAGACAATCTTTGCATTTGCCTCTGTAATCCTTTACAAAGGATTCAATAAGGGTGGGCATATTAGGAAGAAATCATTTGGAAGGCAGGAAAAACTTCTAAGTAATAAACAAAAAAGCATCCTAGTAATTTTAATCATTAATGCCAGCCCAAACAGATAAATCAAGATCACGAAACATCTAAAGAATGAGCTAGTTTCCTTATGGAAATGTCTAGAAGTTATCCATTACTATTGCTGCTTTTCCATATAGCAGACATTGAAATCAATATGCTGCACTGGTTCAGTAAATTTGTCTCTTAACAAGTTAATAAAACAGTGATCCCCACATAGTCTTTCCATCAAACTTTCATAGAAAAAAATGAGAATATTAAATGCACTAAGATAGGGAAGATCTGCTCCATTTGCTCTGCAATGATAATCTTTTACAAAAGAGGATTTTTATTATTAATTCTTTGCCTTCTGGGGATATTATAATTTCCTAGAATGTAAAAACGCCTTAAGCACAGCAATTTGCTGAGCTAGACTGAATTTCAGGATGTTTCAAATGAGCTGATAAACAACTGCATAATTAGCAATTATTAGATCAAGACTGTACATTATAGATATATGAGTGTACCAGCCAATGGAAAAGCAAGTAGCAGATAACTGTTTTTAAAACTATGAGTCAATGTTATGCTTTGACGTGCATCACAACTTTTCCTTTAAAGAATTAAATACCCTACTGCTTATTTTTTCTTCAGAAATGCAGATTATTCTATCAACCAAATCCTTGGGGTCTTAATCATTGGACACATCCCTCTGTGTATGAATAATAAGGAGTTTACAGGCTGAATATAACTCATGCGCTAAAAATGATTAGACTGAATTTTTTTTTTCCAGTTAAATAGTTACAAATCAATTGTATAGGCATGTTAAACTCAAGACCTAATATATTTCTTAAGGCTTGAATTCTGCAGCTCCCTAATGAAATATATTATTTTTACCTTACAAAATAATGTAATCAGATATACTGCAAAAAACTCAAGTGTAAAATTAATGTAATTTATACTACCACCACATTTTCAGAACCCGAGTATTCGTTACTTACATATAATTTTGTCAAGCTGTCCGAGAATGGCTAGAAAATGTGGCAGCTAGATGAGAGAGAGAATACTAAGGCTGTTTAAGATGCAGAATAAAGTTACTAGCTGAGTTCTTCTGTAAAAGAATCAAGACACGGAACAGTTAGTAGGGCTGATACCTGCAGTGACAGCTTTAGGTTTCAGCGCAGATCTACCAAAATGATATGTCCCTTGAAATGAATGGCACAATTCACACTATTCACAATTACTGTTTTAATTCTGACTTGATTGCATCTAGGAGGACTATACAAGAATTTATAGTGATTCATTAATATTAGTCATGAGTGTTATAAACACCATTTTTAATACATGAAATTTCAAATTCAAAACCAATGGTTTGCACCAATTACAGATTTTATTTTAAATTTGGGATGGAATTATTCTCATGTAGTTTAACAGTTAAAAAGCTGGACATCTAATGAAAAATAGCCCTCTGTTCCAAAAAGATTATTAATCCCATTTAAAAATACACTATAGGATGAAGGGTCCCTCGGAGGTGTCTGTCACCCAACAAAAAGAACCTAGGTCATTAGGTTAAACAAAACAGTTAACTTCTTTTAGGCGGTTAGACAAAATTGATCTTATCCTAGGTGTCCAGGCAGCTGTGAATCACATCACTCTTGTTTAGAACAGCAACACAGAATTTAAATGGACCTCTGGTTAATTGAGTTGTTGGTGAAGACAACTTCATTGCACAGTCCCTTACATTAAATAATTAAATAATCAGTTAATCTTTCCTATTTCAAAATCTTCTGGAATGATTTTCCATTCTTAAAACACCAGCTTCAAGTGGAAATTTAATCAGTGTTCATAAAAGACAATAAAGCTAAAATGTAATGCTTGCAACAGCAGAACGATTTAGACATACTTTGTTGAGAGATATATTAAAATTTCTTTGTCTAGTAAACTTTTCCTTGTCACTCCCATTGCTCAAGAGTTTAATTTTAAAAAGGTGCAGAATACAGAAGTTTGGCATTCAGTGATTCTAGCTTGGAAGAAGTTTATAGGAAATAGATTAGAAGCAGTTTAATCAGAAAAAGAGCAACATAAACTGGAAGCTTCTTACCCAGATTTGCTACTTTGTAGTCTGCATTTCCTCTTATCTTTGCAACTGTGAAAGCATTTCAAAACCCTTATAAAAGTGATTGGTCTTCACATTTATCATGGCTGCAGGGCTAAATTTAGACTTTAGGCCAAGCTTAATTCTAAGTGTTTAAAACAAACATTTCTCTGACATGTCAATTAAAATAAAACAAGCTATTTAAGTCTGCCCAAGGATATGCATGGCAATGGTCGTCTTAGTGCCGACATTGGGTGGGCAGTGTGTAGATGAGGTAGTCGAATGGATACACCATAGAAAGTAAGTTTTTCATATATACACCGTTAGGTAAGCTATATGCACATAATTTTAGCCCTAAAGAACCACATTTAGCTAAGACAAATATACTGATTCTGCTTTAGCTAACATAATTATTAACTAAGGGTCACCAAGTAAACCTTCATTTGCTTTTGTGAACGTAAGAGGTACTAACTTGGTGATATATTTCCCCAAATGCCCTACTAAAAAACCAAAAAAGTTATATATATACACACACACATTTATAAAGCATCTGACAAAAGAGGTTGCTACTTCTTGTATTCTGGGGTTCAACTAAAGAGTTTTCAATAGCTGCATGCAGTAGCAGCTTGACTGCAGAAGGTCATGCTTGTAGCCTTCAGGGATGCCATAGGAGAGTGTTAAAGAAAAGCCATTAACACATTGAATCTGGACTGGGGACACTTGTAGGTGGATCATTAAGATCTGCATGGTTTTTGGAGCTCTCTTCTTTCACATATACTGTCCTCTGTAGGTATGGGATTCTATGGTGATGATTTTGATACTGAACTTGTTAATCTGTTCTAGGCAAACACTAATCAGTACAAGAAATGCAAGAAATACTTTGAATTTGGAACAGGATTAAAAAAAATTCTGACTCCATTCTAAGTCAATGGTAAAACCAGTAATTTCAAGGAGGTGATCATGACCCCAAGGCTGTGCAATAAGGCTTCAACAAGCACTGAAGAAAACATGTATACCTGATGCAAATGGGAGTCTGACCTAAGTGACCTGCTATCTGCCCAGCCCCAAACCCTCCTGAAAACTGCACAAAGTGCTGCAAGAGGGAACTGCATAGGACAGAACAGAGAATGCTGACAGCTGGGAATGTTTTCTGGCACTACACCATCCTAGATGTAGCTGTAATCACCTACAAAAAGAGACTATATTGGCTGGTGGGATATAAAGAAATCAACCTCACACAGCCACATATGATAAGGACTGAAAGAGGACCACCCAGCTGGCAGCCTTTGTTTTTTCTTCTGATTTGGTTCAAGATTGATTAACCATCAATCAGAAACCGGTCTTTCAATCCCAACAGTTCTGTCACCTTTTGAATCAATGAAAATGTCTTCTAGATACAGTCAGTGAGCCAGAGCACAGCAAAGCTATCCTGCCTTAAGATAACTCCAGGAAAGGAATCACTATTGTTAAAGGAAATCCATGATAATTTTGCAGAAAGGCCCAATATTAACTATCTGTTATGAACACACAAAAAATAAATTATCACTTCCTCATATAGAGTCAGACATAAAAAATGCCGGACTTACCACATGGTAAAATTTCAATGTTTTTAGCAAGAACCATTTTGAGATTGAGTACCTTTTCAACTTTTACCATAGAATCAAGACTAGTTTGGGTTGGAAGGGACATTTAAGGTCATTTTATCCACTCCCCTGCAATAAGCAGGGACATCTTCAAGTAGATCAGGTTGCTTAGAACCCTGTCCAACCTGACCTTGAATGTTTCCAGGGATGGGGCATCTACCACCTCTCTGGGCAACATGTTCCTGTGTTTCACCACCCTCACTGTAAAACCAATATTCTTCAAGTACTTGTAAAATTTATGTTATCCTCACCTAATGCAAATGACTGGCATGCTTTCCACATTGCTAGCTTTAGCCCATTATGTTAGAAAAAAATATCAGAGAATATACTCTGTGATAGAGAAAGATACAGTTTGGCATATGCCTATGCTATCCCATGTTTGACACATTTGTATTAGGAAGGATAATGGAAGTATGACTTTAATACTAGTTCTGACAATAAGAAATAAGACTTAAGCATATGCAATACAACCACATCACTGACTTTTGATAATGCTCCACTGGTTACACTACTGTTATGAATTCTTAGCGCACAGCCTACAGAATTCCACTTTACCAGTACTATTTCATGGGTTTGACTACAGGTCATGTGCATACATTACTATTGTTTTACTTTCAAAATTAGTCTTAGATATGCAATGTTTGAAAAGTCTCCCTAAAGCCATAGCATTACAAAAAATACTGAATTTTTAGTCTTTGGTCTTTGTCACAGCCACTAAAACCATTTTAATAAGCAACGCTTAATTGTCTCATAGTAAGGGTAGACTATATATTTTGTTTTATATACAGATTCATATACTTACATGATATTGAAGTTCTAGTTACCACACGACAGGTCAGTATCTAACACTTGGAGCACAGCTTTACACATACTGTGTAAGCCAACATTGCTTAGTATTGCTCAACAGTATGTCTACTCAGTAGAATGAAATATTTTCTACAGCAAACACTTGTTAGAAAACAAACTAAACTACTGATTCCAAGCTGTCAAAAGAAAATTAAATACATGTCCTGTCTGGTCCATGGCACCACACTTAAAAACAATAATAATTTAATTTTTGCAGGACAAGTTGATGTGTTATTTTTCTGTATCAGTTGCGTTTCTGTTGACTGTCCTAACATTACGGCAGTATAATTTTAGAGGTGATATTTTGGAAAGGATACTGTGATTTGGTGAAGGCACAGTTCATTAATACTTTTAATTTCTTAAGTTTCAATAAAGAAGGCAGCTTCTCAGAAACTACCACTACTTAAAAATGGCCATTATACATCGGATTTGTCCTATTCTGACCTCTCTTCAGTTTTATGCAATGTTTAATGGAATTTCTCATCTCTCATAAGCATTCCTTGTCTTAAATCCTGGTCACCATTACTTTTCAAACAGAGTAGACTCTCCTGTGAGGAATAATAAGCCATATTCTTTTTGGAACTGCTTTAATTGAATTAGGTAATAGCCAGAATTATCTGAAGGTGATGAGTAGATGAAAAGGAGAAGGCAGGAATATTGTTGTCATGAAATAATTTGTTCAAGGGAGCATTTGCCTTCCTGAGCAACTTTGTGTAAATTAGTATCAATATACTGTGTAAGAGATTATTTTATGACTGCATGACAGTTCACTCTATGGACTTCACCGCTTACAGCAGTTTGTATGTTTCCTTACAAACATGAAGGAAAATAAAAGTACTTTCTCAGGCTTTGTCAAAGATTCTGAGACCAATTCCTTCCCGTTGATTACAAATTATTTAATTTTGCCACCAAGTTGCTTCCCTGTCTTCTATGTCTCAATGCGTTCTCATTTCCCACTTCCACAGACTATTGGAAGGAAGAAAAAGTGCAGTTTAATCATAAAATAATGCAATAAATAAAATCAGATTAGAGACAGTGAATAGCCAGAGCCACCAACACAAACTTAACTGTCAGGAGTAAACCACGTTCTTCATCTAAACTTTCAATTACTAATTCAGAAATTATTAGTAAGTTTACTATTTGCTGGCCAAAGTTAACTCATGCTAACCTATCAGTAAACCTATCAAGCCAACAGTAATTTTTAATAGCAAACATGCATGTTCTAAATCCAAAACACACTTACACATTTCAATAGCCAATTTTGTAAATGGGAAAACAATAGAAAAAATAGCTTTTAAGGTGGTAGTAGTGGCATCTATTAAAACCATTCATATGTAAACACATGACGATTAAGGAAACAGTTGGGCAGTGAAAGTGGAAGTCCATAATACAATTAACGTGCTTATTAAGCAAAAGTCAGAATACTGAAATCTCTGCTTCCAGGTAATTCTTTGCTACAGGAAGTTGTGTATTACCCTGGAAATGTCACTAATGCTGCATTTCACGAATTTTCAACACACTCTGCATGGACATAACACTGAGCAAGATGTCAGTCTTTCTTTAATCGCTAACAGTTTAAACTTGCTCCAGTAGCTACAATTTTTTTGGTCCGCAGCCTGCAGAATGGCTGTAAACTATCTGGCCTTTCATTTTAGCTTCAATCTTGCAATGAAATCAGTGTGAAAGGTTCCCTGTGGCTACAACTTCTATCCACTGCAGCAGAAGGTCATGATTATGCTTTTAGGGACAATAAAAGGTTTTAGCAAATTTTAGATAAATTCTATTTCTTTCCCGTTCATTACTTGACTTTTTATGAGTTTTGTCTAACATAAAATCCGTGATCCATAAAGAAGGCAAGCAACAGCAATCACAGTCAAACAGCTTTAAGTCAGCCTACTGAACGAGTCAGCTCCAGTTCA
The DNA here is from genome assembly GCF_023634155.1 of Falco peregrinus. Classification (NCBI taxonomy): domain Eukaryota; kingdom Metazoa; phylum Chordata; class Aves; order Falconiformes; family Falconidae; genus Falco; species Falco peregrinus. Next base: position 73,711,640 of record NC_073721.1, read on the forward strand.
CAACTACAGGATGAAGCTTGGAGGTTGATCAAGAAAGTTACCTTAAACACCAGATCAAAACACCCGCAGGAGCTTTAAGACCATGAAACAGATTAATGAAGTTAATGCAATTAATTCCAAACACGCAGAAATGTTTAGCCTTTAGGAGGATGTAAAGATTCGTATCTGGTCAAACAGTGTTTATCAAATGAGCTCACATGGAATTGTCACTTTGCAAATTTAACACTACTAGTAACACTAACAAATATTGCTGCAGGAACACCAGCAGCTGTTTTACAAAATATTGGCTAATGATTGTGCCTTCAAGTCTGGTTTTTTGCTGAAGGTGAACAATTTGCGGAAAGGGTTGTTCCACGAGAGCTGTATCAAGAGCTCTAATGTTGAATCTGATTGTTTCAGATGCAAAACATGCTTGTCCCCAATTCCCACTCTTGCAATTTAACTTGCAATTATATTAAAATCAAGCACAGTCATTTAATTCTTATATAATCTATCCTTTGCAGGAAGAACTATGCATCCCCCATTAGTTTCCTGTGAGGCAAATGATGGTAGAATAATAGATGAGAAATAGCCTGTAAAGTCCAGGATCAACAATATAGGGCCAAAATTTGTTTTTATTACTTCAAACCGTCTCTCCAGAATAGACTTCTGGTATATTGGCAAATGAGTTTAGAGAACCCTTAACAGCTATTGCCAGTGCCGTTCCTATTTTATGAATAGACAGAACACTTCAAATGCTAGACACTGCAAACAAAGAAGAAGCCAAGATGTTTTTGCAGAGCTGCAATCAGATTGCAAACAACATTTTGCAAGAAAACTGAAGCATAACATCTTTGGGATAGACTTCACAATACTAGAAACTTAAAATGGTCTCTAAAATCACTGAGCCTGAGTCTCTGCTTAGAAGAAAATACCTGAAATTTCTTAAAACTTCAGAGTCAACAGCCTGCTTAGCCAAATAATGAACACATGAAAACCCCAGAAAATGTTAAGCAGTTCAGCAACACAAAGGTATAAAGAAGAGCTTAACGCTTAACCTAAATATAAGCACAAAGGGCTTGTGTTTACCTACATATAAGCCATAGTTAGAACAGCGTAAAGGAAAAGAACTCTGTATTTCAAAATGTCGTTTCTATTCTGAGATTATATTAGGATCAATTGACTGACAAGAGGAAAATTTTCTTGGCAGAGAGTTAGGAGCCACAGTAAATTCATGTGCACATATATATGTATATGAATATGTATGTATACTTTCTTTAACTGTCAGAATGTTCCTACCCCTTGATGTTTAGTCTAATGTTCCAAGCTGGGATAAATCAAACTGACTCAAAAAATGATAACGAGAGGAAATATAATATTATATAATGATTTTGGCATCTTTTAAAATACCTGGTTTTACATATATTTTCCAGTAGACCTATTAAAAATGAAAGTTCTATAGGTAATAACAAGTGAAGTGCTTTAAATAATATTTCAGCTTTTGTAATAACCACATCTGAAAGCTGTACATTTTAAGTTTGTAAATGTTATTTTACTGGAGTGTCATAATGAACTTAAAAGTAGATGAGAAGCTTTGTATTAGAAAAACTGGATTATTGAAAGTGAAGAACTCACTGCAGGTTATTTCAGGTTTTTAAAAGGAAGGACATGATACAGCGTAAATCACATTTCTCCTGAGCATTTACTCCTACTGGCATATGTTATACCTGCATCCTGCCAGGTAACTCACTGTCAGCATTCACTTAATTTGGCTGAGGAGCATGGAAAACTTTGAAATACCTTTATTTATGTTACAAAAGTGAAATTTCTACCATTTGATCAAATAATGAAAAAAGAAGATATTAATATTTCTAAAAAAAATGTATAGACATAAAAAGCACAGAAAAAATGTATTAGGCTTCTAAACACGGAAAGGAAAATATTTGTGTGGGCAACATTACAGTGGCATGGAAGCTGACCTTTTTAGATAAGAATTAGTTGCTCAAAATAGGTTAATTACACAGTGTATGTTTCCAAGGGTAAGTTTCACATATAAATTGTGCTTGTGTGGACAATGCAAAATTTTTACGTTTCATTCAAATTTCTAGTCTTCATTTCTGATTTAAGGTATTGATCACAGTCCTCTGGCTACTGGACACTTAGTTCTTCAGGCCTGTTAAAAAACTGTTGTAGGATTTTTGTTGTTTCCTTTACAGTCTTTATATGGGACCACTTTTAGCAGGACAATTGTAAACATAAGCTTTGGTTCCGAAAAGTAGATACATATTTATATGGGTGGATTAGGTATGCGCACATGCATTGAACAGGGGCCACATTTGCTACAGCAATTTTCCTAAATACATTAATTTACATATCTTAAATATTATTTCATATTGGTCAATTTGCATGATGCATGCAACACATAATTTACAATGCTGTATATGTTACTGTTGTATTTTGCCCTTTCTTTTAAAGCTTTTCCCCTGCTGATGCCAGTATAATCTAATAAAGGATAACATGGTATTTCCTATAGCTCCCACATACTTTCTTAAGTGTTCAATTTCATTTTTTATTCTGAAAGGCTTTCTGAAAAGTATGCAATAATAATTCCTGGCTATTTTGTGTCCTAGAGACATGACCAGGATTTACAAACCACATTATCTGTGACTGAGCTGCAGTAACTAAAATATAAATATTTATAATCATACCATCTTGCTGTTCTTAATTGCTAACATGAGGTTTACTATAGGAACTGTATAAATAACAATATTATTTCTCAGCTGACTTTCTATTAAGGATGAAAGGCTAAGTTGTCACTACTATAGGTCAAATCTGTGTACCATGAATTGAATGTAGAGAGGCTGTTTCACATTCTATTTTCAAACTAAAAGGTGATGCATCACCAAGAACCCAGAAAAAAGTATTGCATTGCTTTGCTCTTTCTCTCTCCGATTTTGCCAGGTTAAAAAATGTACATTACAATATCATGGAATCAACATAAAAGAAGGCTATTCTCTGCAGGGCAAAGCCCTGAATACACACACCCCAACTCCTGTGTAGGACTGCTTTTAGAAGGAAAGGAAAGACGGAACACCATCTGAAGAACATTAATAAATCAAAGATAATTGAAACTCATTAAAAGGTTTTGGTGCCCAGGCAGAACATTCTTAGGAGGCTGTAAGTCTTCTAGGGAATCTGGTGATCTTGAAGAAACACGATTGAAACCATGGGCAACCTGCACAAGGTCAGTGACAGAGGGGAGGAGAACCTAAGCCTACTCCATCAACAACAGTGGGCATTTCAAATGGCACTGAGACCTTCTCTTTAATTGAAAAACAGCCCCTTGTTACAAATTAACAGCTTTGTGGTGTATGATGAGAGGGGACATCGTTTTTGTAACCCCTCCACAAATTAAACCCAAACTTTGGACTTTACCATGCAAGGTGTAGCCTATCATAATCGCTGACTTGCATTCTGCTTCAGAATAAAATTCCAGTTTGCTTAGGAATCATGACCTTCTCTCCTGCATCAAAGCTGCATTGCTCTGGCTGCTGACTCTACCTCTACTTTAAAGGGAGCCTAGACGTCTCCATGAAGATTCCGATGGGAATGAATAGCACTCAGCATTTCACAGGAGACACATCAGTACTTCACAGCAACAGGAGCCTAAAAAGGAATGTTTAGTCTTCAGATACCTCTATTCCTCCTGTTACTACAAAACCTGTTCTTTTTTAAATATTGACAACAATGAACAGGATGGATGTGTTGCATTTAGGTTAGTGTAAGGACTGTGTGTCATCTACCAAGTTTCTTTTCTTTCTGTGCCACTATTTTTCTTCTGAAGCAGGGATGAAGAAACATATTAGTGGCTCCTAATTTAATAAATAACACCCAGTAGAATCCAAGCTGTGAGTTTCTGCACACATGTTTTTGCTTACTGCTTCTTGCTACCAATCGTATCTTCAGCACAGAACAACACATTTTTAAAACAGAAGCTTTGGCTTTATAATCCTGCTTGCTATACTCTGGCTTATGTCAGTCACATCTTTTTCTGGATCATGACACTTTAGATTGCTCCCTCTTGATTTTTACATCTTGTTTTGTTGCAGTTGGCTCACTCTGCCTGCCTTCAAGTTTTATTCTTGTATGTTTTCCATGACTCGGCCTGAAACATGATTTATGTGGTCCAAAACAAGGGATGAATGGAAGAAAAAAGAAAGGGCAAAAACCAGGACAGGAGACTAAAATGGAAGAGCAGAAAAGAACAAGCAAGTGGAGAGTACTTTAAGACGAAGCCTTGCATTTTTATCTCCCTATTGAAAATGAAGAAACAAATGATGCCTTTGGACTGGGTCAACTGTGCTGAAGTTCTTTCCCAGTGATTCAATAACATAATTTTTGGTAATTTCAATAGATTTGGATTTCAATTGACCTAAAAGGCAAAACCACAGTAGCTAATGATGCTTGATGTACAGCTTGACTTGGTTTTCAGAGCTCAGATTCTTAGTATTTTCTGAAACTTGGGCTTGTTTTATGTGTCTCAACACATTACCTATCAGAGCAAGGACCATCCTTTGGATGAACTAGAGACTGCAGTCTTGCTAGAATTGTTCTGGTTCAAATGGGCCAAGGTCTTGTCTCTAATTCCATAGCTCCTCCAGGCCAGTGTGTGATGCTTTTCCATCAGTCTCTGGACAGCTTTCATTTGTGTACCAGAAAATTAAGTTTTCCTATGTTTGGACAAGCATATTTAAGTCTTACTGTCTTGCAGTAAGTGTATTTTTTGCTTTTTTATCCTAAAGGACATAGTGGGAGGCACAGACTGGATTTTTCTGAAATGTGTGCTACAATGATTAAGATAATTAATTCAGGGTTCTGAGCCAGCTCAGAGCTAAAAATATACCATCTCTTACAGCAGATCTACTTTAGTATGACATCAATGCACCTTGGAACTGATAAAGTCTTTTAATGTAATTATTGACTTTGAATGAGTGTGCTTTAAGTGATGAGAACTTCTGAAATGCTTTTCAGCCTGTCTGCAGTATATTCATGAAGAGTCAAACACAAAAAAGCGTGGAAAAAAATATAAAAGAGCATTGTAAGCAATGTGCGTAGATTAACTCCTGCCTAACACCAAACACCAAAATGTTCCTTCCAATTAATACTTGCCAAAGACATTTTTTTAAGTGTCATCATATGGTAGACTTGCTGCAGAATAAGCATTGTGGCATTAATTCCTGTAGCTGGGAAGTATTATGCAGCATGTTTCCTATCAAAATGAAATTTTGATATGCTTAAAAAGTTTGCAGAACTCCTGCATATTTTCAAACAAGTTAAGCACAAAATGACAAGCAATACTTTTAATGAAGGCACTGTTTAACAGCTGAGGTTTCTGTTTCCAAATTTTTAAAGGATCAAAAGTTTAAGTTCTTTGCATACAACAGAGCTAAAAACAATCACAAGAAAAAATAATTTAGAAGAAAAGTAAAATTAAAAAAGGCTAATCTAAAGATAGAAATCCTGATTATTTCTGTTGCTATTATAGTTTGAGTGACCCAAATCCTTGATTAAATCACAGCAGGTAAGTTATGCTACATGATACAAAATAAAAGAATTCAAAGTACATTCTATGTAGTTAATGCAAAGAAAAAATAGAGTAATCAGCTAAATTACAATATATTTATCTTCAGGTATGAATCTATAGAAAATGCCTTAGGCTGGCTTCAATTACTCATGCTTTTCATAAAAGTCTGGAAATGACAAGATCCCTTGACAATTCTAAAATGATGAAGTTATGCCCAGTAGAAGAGCAATCTCAAAACAGATTTCATCTCAGACTCCTTTCTGGAACAAGGCATGCACTTCAATGAACTATTCTGCTTCAGGGCTCTACTTACCCGTTCTTACCATTATGCTGCCTCTAAACAGCACCTCATTTTGAGAGCTGCTGAGCGTCCGTAACTTCAGCTAAGAACTTCAGGAAAATAAAGCCCTATAACATTGCCATCTTTGGTGAAGTTACCAAGTCACTTAATCCTTCTGTGCCACAAATGGGAAGCTGCTTGTACATCTCAAATGGATCTACATTCACAGCATCAGGATACACATATAGTATAGTTGAGAGTAAAACAGGTGAGATACTGTTATTTTTCTTACATCTAATTTCACCCCATTGTTTGATATAGTGACTCATACATTCCCAGCAGGATGATTAAGGACAAGTCAGTACTTTGTAAATATCAGAAACAGCAATCTTCAACAAACTTTTTCTTCATCTTCCAGCAATATTGCTGTTAGGTGAAGAGAATTAATTTTGATTTTCAAAGTTCATAAACTCTTTATCTCCTGATAAGCAAAAGTTTTGAACAAAGTTTTGAAGTTCTGTAGAGGTTTAAAAGTTGCAATTTTTAAAGCTTGCAAATTATTATTTAAAAATTATTTTCGAAATCCTACTAAAACCCAGTTAAATTCATATTTAGCCCCTATATCAAATGGTATAACCATCTAATAATGTGTTTAAATGAGGAAAACAGTGGGTTTTCCAGTTGAAGATACGACATTACCGATGACATAAACTATTTAACTTCATAACAGGACTCCTTATCCTCAGGCGTCTCAATCATTACCAAAGAAATTAGACTCTGGAAACACATTGGCTTTACACTGTCCTAGGAAATACTGCAGAGATATCACAGCCCAATGATAATTATAATTCTGAACTTCTATGAGTTCTGTTAAGATAAAAAGATGGAAAGAAAGCAGGACAAATGTGCACACTACAGAGAAATTAGTTAAAAAACCCACAAAGAATCCAGATACTTCTAAAGAAACATTTATCTTTCAGAGATACACTCCAATAGGAAAAACTTGCTTGTTGGTTTCAATAATCATTATTCAAGTAAGGAGTGGTAGTCATCTTTTGTAAGTGTGGAGTATTAATGACAGACAGAAAGAAGCTGTTGGGTTTTTTTCAGAATCTGCAATTAAATGCCACTGGTTTTGGCTAATTAATTGTAATTTAATAATAATATGGAATAATAGAATAATTTTGGGCAACATAGACTGATTTTGTTTGGTAAGGTTCTCTGGAAATCACATAGTCCAACCTCCTTCATGCTTCGAGCAGGGGTAATTTCAGACATTAGACCAGTTTGCTAAGGGCCTTGTGCAGCCAGGTTTTGAAGACCTCCAAGGTTCCACAGCCTCTGGGTAGCCTGCACCAGCATGCAACCATTCTTGTGGAGAATAATTCTTTGTGTCCACGTGGAATCTCTCCTGCTGCATTTTGTGACTGCTGCTCTTTGTCCTTTTCTGGTGCATCTCTGATAAAATCCTGTCTCTTTCCCTGCAATGCATGTTACGGTAGACTACAATTTGGTTCCTTCATAGCCTTCTCTTCCCAAGGTGGAACAAAGCCAGTTCCTTCAGTCTTTTCTTATATGTTCCATACGCCACTCACCCGACCTTTTATTTTAGTTCTTCTCTAGACTTTCTCCAGTTTGGTGATCTCTTTCTGTTATTATCCTATCCTAGTATCCCAGGTGTGCCAGCCCACCCAGGCTGAGGTACCTGCTGGCTAGGCTCTTGCCATTCAGAGATTATGTAGAAAGAGAAAAAAATGTTCTAATTTTTTACAATGGAAAAAATTTACCTGTTCTCAAATTATCCAATGTTGATACTCCAGACTTAACAGTGCAAGTAGAAAAGAACAGCCTAAAGAGACTATGTTATAAATGTACTTTCAGTGTCAATGAATTAGAGCTATTAATTGGATTTTAAGACAGCAGATATGATGCATTACTAGTAAAAGCTGAGTAAAGACCATAGGAAGGACAAAAATACAGATTTTTCATTGCTTGTTTTTCTAAAGATGGGAAATTTCTCAGTTCTACCCAACACCTTTATGCTATTTTAAACACAAATTTATCAGAAATTTAAGAAGAAATAGACTATTGGGAGCACCACTGCATATATTATGCAATGCCAAATTGCATGAAGTGTGACAATGGCAAAATACTTTCTTTTGATGGTTAGTTACAACTATTTTCTTGGATTAGAAGTTACAGTGCAGATGACAAAAACAACAAAACAACTTTCCTCTTCACTTTTTCTTACTGTAATGGCGTCATTACATCAGATAAATCAAATGAAAACTCAAGTCCAACTTGTGGGCGGTAAGCAGTTGAACAAAATTACAGTACTTTTATGGATGCTAAGCACAGATTTTTGTATATTTCCTTCTAAGTCAGAGTATAACTTTGAAAGGTGTTTCAAAGATAAAAAAATCTTCCTTTACAAATGCATGCTGAAAATATTCTAATGAGAAATCTGATTTGTAATGTGTCTAAAATTAAGGCAATAATTATTGTGATGTTCTTCAGGCCAGTTTCTAGTCACAGTTTTACAGAATTTGAGACTGCAATACTGCAAGCAAAACAACCTCCAGATCCAAATTTTAGCACTCAAAAAAAAAAAAAAAAAAAAAAAAAAAAAAAAAAAAAAAAAGTGTATGTATCTCTTCATTTGCATAAAGAAAACAAGAGAAGAGATGCTATTGAGTATTAACAATGAAAACGGTAAGCTGAGTATTTAGGATGCAAAGTTTGGCTGCACAGTCCGACTGTGACCAGGTATGCACCAGAGACGGTAAACACTGGAGACTTTTTTGCCTTAAGCATACCTGTGGAGTACAAACAGCCCTTGTTTCCTTGTCCTGTCTTCTGTTTTCAGGCCTCCTCCCCAAGTCCAAAACCGAGATGGCTTAGACTATGGAGAAGTGGCAAGGGCAGGGGAAACAAATGGACAATGGAGTACAAAGGTGTTTATCGCTTTTCGCTCTGAGCAATAAATAATCCTCATGTCCATGCTGCTACCCTGGGCTTCAGGAAGGTAGCTTCTTTGGCTTTCATTACCCATGTTGACAAAAGACCTAGGCTATTAAAGCAACCTATGCCCACGGCATCATCTTCTCATACTGTTAAGTTCCTGCCTGCATTTGTGGTTTAAATCAGGGCATTATTTCAATTTGTTTTTTAGCTTCACATCTTTGTAAAGAATTATTCCATGCCATTAGATAACAAGAAGGTCTTATCTGTCTCCAAGCAAATGACTAAACATTTCGGAAAACCTCAGAGACTGTTGAGATGTGTTGCTGAGAGACTGCTGACAGCTGAATTTGATACCTGATACATGTGGACAGAGAAAAGAAGATAACCATGGCCTACTGCTTGCAGGACAGAGGATTTCCACAGGGCTGACCTTGGAAGAGTTTTCAAAAGAAATTCAAAAGCCATTGCACCTGTTATACTTATTAGAGCCCTTAGCAGTTAGATTTTCAGCAGCTGCTTAGTTCTTTGAAAAGTACCAACGAGGAAAGCTAAGCATGACTGCTGATAGTCATCTGACAAAATCTGACAGGCATTATCAGTGGTGCCCCAGTTGACAAAAGGCAAGATCTTACAGAAAGAAATTAACTTTGAGAGACTGGAGAAGGAAGAACTGGAGGGGAAACCAGAGAAGAAGTGGAAGGCTTTGAGGTAAGAATAACTAATGGCTTTGGCTATCAGCCAGTGCTAATTCTGTCACCTGGCTTTTCCTCTTTATAGCTAAGATTATATATATATATACATATATATATATTTAAAAGCCTATTACTGCTCTGAGCATGTAGACCAAGCAATGGGGAGATTCCAGTACCAGAACTGCAGTTGTCAGGGCAATTTCTTGAAAGTGGACTCAGCAGAATAGCCCAGGCCTGGGAAATAAGGATCTGGTGATGCATCCAAAAGCTTTAGGAAACCGGAGGAGAAAAAACCACCATGAGAATAAATATTTGCCAGCTTCTTACACATATTGCCAGGGCAGGAAAATTTCTAGTCTCAAATACTTAACTTCACATGTGAACTGTCACTTAACAGTATAAGGAGAAAGGAAATTTGCAGTCATAGTTTATTTAGGTTTATTGTCAAATCTAATAGTATGACGGTAGATATAATGCCCGTTTTCCAGGTTATTGATATTAGCAGTGCTAAAAATCCTTGATTTCTCTGCATGAAAAACACTGAAGTACAGCTTCTGCTGTCAGTCAGCAATACTTTCAAAAAGGGCTAGGAAAAGTTATCAGAGAAGATTGAACTGGTACTTTGTGCAGAGCTTATGTCACAGAATGACTGACAACTGTCAGCCAGCTGACAGTCATTCAGCCCTCCTGTGGATCACCCATCCAGTGGGACAGCACACAAACTGAACCAACCCAGGAACTTCCCAGGAACAAGCTATCCACCTACTCATTGATCTTCCTGCTACCAATATTGTTATTGGTTAAAAATGCAACAGTACATAGTTCTTCCTCACAAAATCCACTCTTTTCTTTCATTGAACTCTTTCTTAGGTCTGCTAGACAAAGAGCAAATGGCCAGCATTTTGGTACTAAAGAAGATGAAGTACAAAAGACAAGCTAGTCATGCCAAAGGTCCATCTACTGCAGTATTGTATCAAGTAATGATCCTAAATAAATATCTAGAACAAGTAATAACAAGTGAAGCAGGTATGATATTATCCCCAATTCACTTTCAGCCTACAATTATTTGAAGATCAGTAGACTTCCTAAGTCAGATGTAATTTCACTGGTTTGAACACCACCATGTTTTTTTTCTTCACTTATAAATGAATAGTAATATAGAGAGGGATCTGTATGAATGATGCAGAGATCTCTAGAAGTCTAAGTTATTTCGATGATTACTGATTTAGAATTGCAGAATTGTTGAAACAGTCTCAGAGAAAAACTTTCTGTGTAATTGTAAACTGTAATCTGTGTTGTGTCCTTAAAAGCTGACTTTGTCATAAACGGTTTCTGGATAGACAGATCATATATGCCTCACCAGATGATCCAAATTTGGCAATCATTGCATGCCTGATGCAATTGTTATAAGATGTTTTTATAGTTGTCCTCTGTCATCAAAGCACGAAACAGTTTCTAAAAATTAATTTTGATGTTGTAGGAGGACATTTGTACTTTATGCGTATATAGACACTTATACATATAGGGATAGACCATGTATACATACAGCTGTCTAGAAGATCCAGTTTTCCAGAAGAGTATTAATTTGTTCAGACTCCTTGTAGAGCCAATTATCAAAATTTCCCATTCTGACTCATTGCAAAATAGACTGGATTCTCATTCCACCAGTTTCTTTACATCTATTTTCTTAAGATTTTCACCTTATAGCCTATTGCTTTTAGCAAATTTTGATGTTTATTGAAATAACTTATTAACTAACATCAAGCAGTAAAGCCATTGCATGGATCACCGTAAAAGATGTCTAGCATCTTCCAAACTGATTATGTAAGGATGGAAAGTCAGTTTTCAACGTGTTAGCAAACTTAGGAAAATTTTATTTATAATCTATGACTTTCCTTACAAAAAGCCTGTTTTCTGACAGGTCCATTCTGCCCTGGAGGTCACTACATGTCAACAGGAAAATTAAGAAGTCCCCACAAATAATTCATCTGGTGAAGAGCTCAGGAGCATTTCAACATAACGTGAAAACATGATAGGAGGGATACAGTAACCTATAAATGTATCTTGGATATTAGTGTCAGAAATTCTGAAAGAAATATGAAGTTGTACACAGTAGTTTTAAAACAACCTTACCAATATATTGCTAGTGTTCTGTATCAAGGATAAAAGGTGGATGTTCTAGATCACTCTTGGCGTCAAACAATTAAAAAAATATTTCCATGTAAAGTTTTAGCAAGATTTTTCTGCATGACTGCAATACATAACCTTTAGATGTCATGCGCTTTCCATTTTGAATAAGAATGAGTTCTAACATTGCTACGTGGCCTTGGCACCAAGTGATTGAATTCAATCTACTATCTGTGCTCTTATAAAAATAAATTTCCCATCCTAAATGACAGAAGGCCACTGCCCTAAAGTAGGATCTAATACATTTTAAGCTGCCTTCACAGGCATGAAACACCTTCCGATGCAAATTCAGTCAAGAGGCAACATTACTATTAAAACAATTTCCCCATGTCTTCGATAGCAAACAAAAAAATCCTTTTTGTATGAGATGTTCTGACAAAAATATGTGTACACTGAATGGCAGTAGATACAATAACAGCATAACCTTGAAAACTGACATAAAAAGTTTAAAATTTCAGCATGTTAATGGTCATTTAATATATTAGATCTCTTGACTGGATAGCTTGGGTAGCAACAGCAGGATTGCAAAGCCACCTCTGTGGCTCAAGACCAAATTTAGCTACTTTTATCCTTTCCTTTCAAAATGTAATTTCAAATGCACTCATGAATCACATCAGTATTTCCTAATTGCTTATGTATATTATAATCTGATTCATTTCCCCAAGTACTAATATCACCTTTTTTTTTTTTTTTTTTTGACCAGCAGCAGTGTAGGCCTGCTGCTTGAACTATTATACTTGGCAAATTCTTTGTTTTCTTAACAGGAAACCCAAGAAATTTAAAGTGAAATTTTCCTCTTCTTTCAGGTTGACAACTGTTCTCATGTTTTCCATTTAGCCTAAATTAATAGAATTTGGTAGAAAAACATATACAAGTTTTACAGCCTATTTCAGACAGCATCATAATATCTAAAAAATACCTTTGTTTGGCCAAATTATGTATCGTAGTCACAGCAATTACTTCATTAGTTAGTGATTGCAAAGCTTGATTTCAAAAGGACCAACAGTTAAAAATTACCAACACTTATATACCTGCTTCATGGTTACTCAATAAACAGTTCTTAATGACTCTTCAGTTGCTACTCACGTGAGTAGCCCTTCACGACCGCTGAGTCATGAGAACATGTAGGTCTGCATACAAATATTTAGAAGTTGAGATTTCAGCTGTCCCCATGGGAAATTGTTTCCCAGCGTATAAGGGCATATCCATCCAGAAAGTTAAGTTGAAGTAAATTCCCTTTGTGAATTTAAAGTACATTAGTTAAAAAATATCAAACTCTTAATGCACACAAAGATGTGTTATTAAGAAAGCACATCTTGGTATCTTCACTTGATTGTCTTCCACATCTCTTAGATTTACACTACATAATGTATATCTGCCAGTACTGGAAATTGCGTTTTGGAAACCATCTGGTAAATGTGTTGATAATGCAGTATTTTCATAAATGTAATACTTTAAATCTTATCAGATAGAAAATCTTTAGTTTAAAAGCAGCATGTTGTGCGTGTGTCAGGGTGTTACTATGTCAGTGCAAGGACTCCTAACTGAGTGCCTAATAACCAGGGCTTCTCTTTCAACAGAAGAAACAGTCCCATCTCAAGATTTTCTATGGTCCAGCTGAACTACACTCAACCTGTGTTAGAATTTTTTCTAAACTATAGCATCATTCAAACATGATAAATACAGAAGTACTAAGAGCCTTTTAGTCCTAAGCGTTTACAGAGTAGAGCCACATTTAAAACTAATTATATATTCATTTTAATGCCGCTACCAGACTGTCTTTCTATTCCTGTTCTCTTTTGCCTTTTTATATTCCCACTTCATTTTTTTCTATAGTATTAAAAAGGGATTATGTAATATGATGTTCTGGTGAATGCAGGACCTTTTCCACTCCCTAATAAATATTCAAAAATATTTTTGCATACATCCTGTGAACAAGGCCTGTGATGACTATGAACATCTTTCCTACACTGAAGTATAATCTAGTCAACTGGATGGTATAGCGAATTGTTCTGACACGTTTATATTAATGCATATTTAAATGAGAATAAGAGAGAAATAGCCATTTTATGTTAAAGACTTCTAAAGGCTTAACAGCATCTTACTAAGTATATATGTCAGCTTAATCTAATCCTCCTACTTCTAACACGTTCTGTGGTCTCAGCACGGTGCCCATAATGCTCTCGTATGTTATGAGGGATTGCCTCTGAGAAGTTCACCATCAGTACTACACTTTGTTCAATAAAACTTTACATCTGGTCTTAGGATGACAGAAAGCTATCTGTCTCAGATTTGCATTACAAACCTTTAGCTTCTTTTGACATCAGTAACACTGGCTATAGTAATTTCCAATAACATGTTACAATATGCAGAGTATACATACTCCTGGTTCTCATCTTACTGTATCAGGTACAAACAAATGTCTCTAATTTATTTGCACAGTTTTAAATAAATTACAATCTCTTTGCACCAAAAAAGCCCTCGTCTAATCAGAGGCTCATTTGAGAAGATCTGTGGCAGTGTTTTCTTCTCTCACTCCAATGATTTAAGCTCTAATCAGAAAAAAGTACCTTTATTTTTTTCCGTGCTTTTGCTAAAAGAGACAATACATTGCAAGTCAAGATTTTACAAGAATTATTGAAGACTACTTGCGCATCTTATGACATGATGGAAGTCCACCTGAAATGCACTAAGATGGGAAGAGTTATCTCCTCAACCATCTCTCTTGATTTCTGAGACATGATAATTTCTGTCTTTTCCATTACACATCCACATCTGTCTGATGTGTTTCATGGTAAAAATATTTGAATAGTAGTGTCTAGCCTTCCCTGCTACATGATGAGTATTATCTTTCCTCAGCTGACAATGTATCTGATGGTGGTTGAAGACTCCAAAAGGACAGACCTACTTGTGGGATTAACAATGTCTAACACATGTTGGAGATCAAACATGTCACTAATGGCTCATCATACAGATGGTTAGCAATTAGCACTACCTGGGCTGAATTAATAAATGGCAACTGAAAAACTGCTCTCTCAATGTCATTTGCGTTCTGGTAGCCACACCAAGGAAACAATATTTTTAAAAAGTCCATATATTAGGCCTGCAGATTTTCAAGTCAAGATCAGTACATTTCTGCTTAATCCTGTGTCCTGGTACAATGCTATTCTGTGTCTGAAAGACAGTTTTACCTACCAGCTATCTGATCAGTAGCATAAATAAATCTGTTACCCACCTAGACATACTCTGCAACAGAAAGCGACCTTTGGAGGTAGTAGAAATCACCACAGAGACATCCAAATACTCAAAATACCTTAGGGCAAGACTGCAAGACTACAGAGAGAGGTATGAGCAAGTTTTGGCCATGCTCATAGCTGACAAGACACAAAGTAGTGCTATTTTGGAAACCAGTACTGTTCTCTCTTGTGACTAGCCACATTCAAATTCGTGCATTCTATAAGCAGAACAAGCTTATTTGAAATTGCCTAAATATATTATATCTATGCTTTGAATTCTATTCAGGCAATGAATTAAAATTCTGTGTAACATAAAACATGCCTTTTTTACTCCCTCTCTCCTGAATCGAGATTTAGGAAGAAGGCTGACAAGTTAATGGGCTGTTGTAGATGGAACATGAGAACCATCTTAAGGCTCAAGAAGACAACAGGAGTATGCTATGAGAAACCAGAAAAAGCTCTGGTCATCAGAATTTAGCAATGTCTAACATCTTGGGCTGGTGTTATAGGCAGGTTAAAATATCATGGGATTCAAAAGACTGACCTGATATTAGCTCTGGTATATTTTATCTGTGAAGCACACTAAAGGCCACACACATTTGCCATAGTTCTGCCAGTGAAAGGTGAAGACTGCCAATAACTGAGAAGATAAAACATAGACTATGTCACCTTGCTTATGGACACTGTCTAGGTGATACTGAAATGAATGAGAGCATCTCGGAGACCTTATACAGTGCTTTCTTAGCTGAGATTTAACATATATGTGTGACTACACTTTAAATTATGAAAAGCATAGTAATAGTACAAAAGACAGTCAAAGACATAGTTCAGTAATACGCTGCAACGTTTGGAAAGTTGAGGAGGCTCCACTGGAGACTACATGCCCCTTCAAGGTTCCAAAGACACACCTTGGCAGAACACTTAAAATATGTCCCTGTTTCTTAACAATATATTAACAATTAGTCCTCTGATTTTGAATCAGAAACAGTATATATATAATAGTCTTATATCAGATTGAAACTATCTGTAAAACACAGCAACAACTATTTTAATTTGAGAAATAATTTTCAAATATATAGCATATTTCTTCTTCCCATTGACCTTTCTGCAAATTTTTCCTAAGTAGAGAAAAAGTTATTTTTAAATTCTTCATTGAATTCATGAATTAGTGCTTCTTGTAAATTTAATGTATTCTATATATTCTACAGATTTGCAAGAACATATTTCTTACTAGTGAGGATAATGATAAAATTGCTATAATGACAGGAATTATTATGACAGTGCAGAGATCTGAACACAACCAGAATGAATATGACAATCACAACAAATCTTTCTATGTCTACGGCATTGGTAGTATAACATGAATGGAACTGAATCAAATTTTTATGTGCACAATTTATACATAATATTGAGCAAAATATTTAATAGAGCAAACAAAATTTATTTGGAAGTAATTATTCTATGGCCTGAGAAATATCAGAAAGCAAGCAGGCAAAACGGTAACGTTAATCCCATGCCAGGAATATGTTTTATCAGGTTTCCTTTTAGCTTTTAAACAAAATGTAGTAAAACCAACAACATTCTGTCAGACTATATGTTCATTCCTTGCTTCCTGGATTAAATATGCTTATTCTATGCCACATTTTTATAGCTTTCAGTTCCTGTAGTTTAAATCTATTAAACAATGTCAGGTTGAATTTTCTTCAAAAACTGCTGCAGGTTAAGAAAAAAAAATAGGCCAGTAGAATATTTGAGGGCTAACATTTATGCCATTTAATTAATATGGATCAGTTGTGGTCTGCAAGGATTTTTAAAGTGCATGCATGTTTGAGATAGAGATAGACTAAGGATCCGATTTTGTTCCTCTCAAACTGATAACAAACCTCTTACTGATTTCAGTACAAGTATGGTCTACCAGTTTTGTAGGTCTGAAAGATAAAATAAGATTTTGTGCTCTTGCATAATGTTGGTTGACCAAATTGAGCATAGCCCAAAACACAGATGTACAACATAAGAAGTACACTGTACTGCACCATTGTATTTATTGTTCTGTATTCTCTTTACTTGGTAAGGGAATGAGATTTTGAAAAAAATAAACATTGGGAAAAAACCAGTAAATTTGTTTGGTTAGCAAGTTCTATTATAGTAAGTTGGCAAGAAAGCAGCCCACGTTCAGAACCAGACACCCTCTAATCTAGAGGATACGAAATCATTTCCTCATTTTAAAACATTAAATATTTAATTATTTATCCTCAAAGGAGTGCCTGTTAGCACACAGAATTTGGTTATTTGAACATAGTTCTAGATCATGACAAAAATAGGCTACCAAATGGACAACGGTTCAAAGACTTACATGCAAAAGATTAATTCTCCCTATGTTTGAACCTGAGGTGGCTGGATTTCTCAGAAACTTTCTTTTTCGTGGAATCACAGAACAACTCAGATTGGAACAAGATTGTCTAATACAACCTTCTACTCAGTCAGGTCAGCTGTGAGATGAGAACAAGTAATCCAGGGCTTTATCCTGTCTGGACTTCAAAACATCCAGTAGAGCCTTTCTATATGAGGAGCGTGCGTGGCAACGAGAAGAACAACAAATGTATTTTAATCATAGAATCATTTAGGTTGGAAAAGACCTTTCGGATCATCCAGCCATTAACCTAACACTGCTAAGTCCACAACTAAACCATGTCTCTAAGCGCCACGCGTACACATCTTTTAAATACCTCCAGGGATGGTGACTCAACCACTTCACTGGGCAGCCTGTTCCAGTGCTTAATAATCCTTTCTGTGAAGAAATTTTTCCAAATATTCAATCTAAACCTCCCCTGAGACAACTTGAGGCCATTTCCTCTTGTCCTATCACTTGTTACTTGGGAGAACAGACTGACTCCCCCCTTGCTACAACCTCCTTTCAGGTAGTTGTAGAGAGAGGTAAGGTCTCCCCTCAGCTTCCTTTTCTCTGTGCTAAACAACGCCAGTTCCCTCAGATGTTCCTTATAGGACTTGTCCTGTAGACCCTTCACCAGCTTCGTTCTCCGGACATGCTCCAGCACCTCAATGTCTTTCTTGTAGTGAGGGGCCCAACACTGAACACAGCATCTGAGGTGCGGCCTCACCAGTGCTGAGTACAGGGGGACAATCACTGCCCTTGTTCTGCTGGCCACACTTTCTGGTACAAGCCGATATGCAATTGACCTTCTTGGCCACCTATCCTTGAAAGGCACTTCTAAAATATCTTCTTCCAATGAAACCTTATGTAGACATAAACAAAAAATACCTTATGCTTAGCATTAACACATGCTTCCTTCATCACAAGTCTTACCTGTTTGTAGTGTTTCGGTATCAAAGACATCCTCCTTGAAGAAAGCTCTAAAAGACAAAGGACTTGCACTGCAGTCTTCTGAAAGTTTTTCAAAAGCTTGTTTAAACATAGCAACTAAGTCATGAAGAGGTCCGTCTAAATCAAGCTGAGAAACGGATGGTGAAATCAAGCTCAGACATAGAGAGACTGATGCAGAAGATGCAGAACTAGACTCCACAGATTCGCAATCAATTTGGTAGCCCTCTGACAACATCTTCATTGCAAAATGTTTTCTTTGGAGTGGATCATCAACTACTGCAACAACGTGCCATTCAATGGCAGCATCTCTGGGTAGGTGAGATACTACAACGACAGTAAGCAACCCACACACATCAGTTCCATCGTGATACGTCTCTGAATCTTCAACCTAAAAGATAAACAAAATATTGTGCATGTGACAGAGCTGGTAGAAATTAATGTTGCTCATATTCAGCTGCTACATTCAGAAAACCACGTGCAGTACAGTTATTTCATGGGGACTGTCTTTCCCCTAAATTTTCCTTCTTATTGAAAAATTATCTTGAGTAATTATGAATTCGTCTGACAGTCAACATCTGCTTATTTTTCCAATCTCAAACCATTACCATACCTGAAGCATTTAATAAAATGCTGATCATAATGTATTTTGCGCTCAGTCTGCAATGGAAAAGTCTTTTTTGCATACAGTAATTTTTGTCCATACCAATGGTCTTTAAAGAACAGAAATAGTAAGAATGACCAAAACTACAGAAATGAGCTAGTAAAGCATTTAAGATGTATTTTAAAAGCTGGAGTACTAAAGATACAGTTCAGATACAGCAAAGATATAGTTCAGATATTTCTGAACAGCAGAATGATCTCAAATGTGTTTTCTTAATAGCACAGCTCATTTAGAAAGTGTATTTAAATTGTTTTCACATCAACCACCACCTCTAATTAGCTAACTTGGTATGCTAACTCTAAGTAACTGATTTCTTTCTCGTTTGATGGTATTAAAGAAGTGGGATGGGCTTTCTGCTTACTTCTTTATAACAAAAAAGAGTATAAATTGCACTGGAGCATGTTAACAGGTATAGGAAGTGAATAGCATCACCTCTGAATCTTAACAAAACTAAGATGAGTTCATAAAAGAATTATCTTGTCCCTGTACTGTTGCCATGTATTTATTTCTTTTTCAAGTGAATACAAACAAAACCAACCCCAGACCTTTAAATTAGGAATAATACATTATAGTGGGTTGACTCCAGCCAGCAGCTAAGTACCACACAGCTGCTTGCTTACTCCTCCTGTCCCCAATGGCACAGGTGAGAAAACTTGTGGATCAAAAGAAAGATGGTTTAGTAAGTGAAGAAAAAAGAAAGGAAGAAAACCAAAACAAGCGATGCAAAGGCTATTACTCAACACCTCGCCACCAGCAGACTGATACCCAGCTAGACTGTGAGCAATGGCTATCCTCCCGAAGACCCTTCTGTTAAGTTTTTATGGCTTAATATGATGTTTTATGGAATGAAATATTCCTTTGGTCAGTTGGGGCCAGCTGTCCTGGCTGTGTCCCCTCCCAGTTTCTTGTGCACCCCCAGCCCTTTGCTGACAGGACAGGACATTGTGACAAACGAAGGCCCTGATGCTGTGTAAGTGGTGCTCAGCAACAGCTACAAACCCTGGTGCGTTATCAGTGCTGTTTTGGTCACGCGTCCAAATGATAGCACTGTACAGGCTGCTATGAAGAAAGTTACCTCCAGCCCAGCCAAAGCCAGTACACACATTTAGGTCTGCTGTTACCTTATACTTGAAATGCATACACTTCTATTATGTATACAACAAGGTCTATTTATGGAAACCAACCCCATTTTATGATATTCATAGTCTAAAAAAGTATGAATTTACATTAACTTATCAGCTCTTTGAACACTTCTTTCTTTTTAACAACTGTTCAAACAGTTGAACAATTGAAATGCTGATTTTGTCTAGCAGATTAATTTTTTTCTTATTTTTTCCCTCCATTTTAATGGAGAGACAATATACCAAGCATTTTTAATACTAGTGACTTCACCATCTTCTTTGTGTACACCGATAATAACATTTTTATATACTGATTTGTTTACGCTGCAGTATATACCGGTAATATTGTCCATTGCCTGGCCTATAAGAAGAAAAATAATAACAAGGCAAATCTGTCAAGTTTGCCTGAAGTCGATAAGGCCATATAACTCACAGCACTGTCAATTCACAACCTCAATTTTCATCTACTCGCTCTCAACTTTGAGAAGAAGAAATGATGACAGGTTACAGGCACTTTATTTCAAAATTCACTCACAAAGTTATTGACAAGCGTTTTGCACAGAATATCTTTGATGCTTGACCCTTGTGAGCTGTTTACATGAAAAATGCACTTCTATATTAACAATAGCGGAGTCTAATTCTATACCAAACGTAGCAATTGCTTTAGCGTTTCTGTTTTTGATATAGGAACAAAAATAGGGATAATTTGTCTCAAATTGCAGTCACTTCAGTCATAATAAAATTTCACCGAGTACTGTTTGCTTTCAGTACTTTCATCAGGCTAGCCAGGCCTGTCATTAAGGTACCAACACATAAATGTTATATTAGCACTTAACAGGAGGAGCACAGTATTCTCCTCTAGGAGATGAATTCTAACCTTGTCAATATAATTCTGCTCTAAGTGCTGTAAAACAATTTGAAAAGATGAAATACTGGAGCTTTGCACTGAGGAAAAAAAAAAAAAAAAAAGTCATGCTTATTCAGGCTTAAAGGCCACTTTGCTGGCCCAAGGTGCTGAGGTACTGTTTAGAAAAAAAGAGTCTAAAGAAGCTCTCTCAGGTCACATCAAGCACTAAGACAAACTTTTCTACTTCCCTGTGCTTGTCTTAGGTTGTTAAATCAATTACTCGCTATTTCTGCTTGCCTTCAGCTGCCATTTAGAATATGAAGAACTACATGAAAATTAAGGCCAGAAGAAAGTACATTTCCAAATTTAACAAATGAGAATTATTCTGTGTGAAAGGCTATTCATGGTGCACCTGTACAGTACCATAGCACTCATAACCTTTAACTTTATAGAGTTTGCACAAAGCACAAGTGATGGAGCTACTGGGGACTAATAATCTTTCATCAGCTGCTACCAAATCTTACAGAAATACTTCTAACAATGATGTCTCCTGACTTATTTTCAAAAAAATCGCTGACATTTGTTTTGTATATGGATGCTGCACTTAGGAGTTACCTTTCAGAAATTTACAACTGTCTTAAACAGCTGAATATCTTTATGATAGCCTGTCTAGTAAATGAGGATGAATATATAAGCTTGGCTAAGAAATTCCATTCATATGATGCCAGAACAATATAAGAAAGTATTAAGACTGAAAATGAAGAGGAATTATTTTATGATTAAGTTGCTTTTTACAATTGATTCTGCACTCTCATCAATGAGATTCAGTACTTCTGGCAGACAGCTGTGGTACTATGAAGAAAAATGTGTTTTTAGGGTTCTTGCCCAAGGATAGTCATAAAATGTTCCATAAAGGAGCACAGGTTTTGGCCTAGCCCTCCTTCCACTTCTTCACAGTCTTAGGGAAAAATAAAAAGAGGTAGAAAAGGATGCAGCTTGGCTTGTATTTCTTGAAAAAGAAGTGTCAAATAATTCTTGGGAATTCTTATTATTAAGAGACAAAAAAAGTGTTTGTTGGGGCAAACACTGTTGAAAGCAGTGATTCGTTAATGTATGCAGACCTGAATTTTACAAATCTTCACAAATTTCATTAGGCTGTAGATGTAGCTGTCATCTAAACGTATTTTCCCTTAAACACTTGTTTTCTAGCTGTCAGTATTCAAATGATTTTCAGTTCATGGTAGAGGATCTGCCTGTTGGAACATTCTGATTTCCACCTGTTAGATTTCCCACAGGATTTAATCCTTTCTAAGAACAAATACTGCGAGGTAGCTTAGCACCAGGAGAAGTCTGAATGTCATAGAGGAAAATGAACAGATCGTAAGGTTCAATAGCTGACTGCTGAGATAATATGGAGACGGATGCTACTACTGTGCTATATTTTTTCATGATCTTATTTAGAGAGCGCTGGAGAAGGAAGCCGGGTAGCATCCTCTTGCTGTGTGGGAGACAGCCTCTGAAAAGAAATGACTCTGTAACAATTTCTTATTTTACTAATGGATGCGCCTCAGAGACCACAGTGTCTTTTGATTTTGAATCTATCGTGCTATGAAATGGTGGATTCCAAAACTTTGGATAAAGATTTGATATAAGTGATTTAGCTCTAACTGAATCTTATATTAGACTGTCCTCAAAACATGGTTCACTATATCCTCCCTCTGCCAACAGGATAATCTGCTACTCAATTTATCAAAGGTGGGAAAGACAAGAGTTCCAGAAAGTTTGGAAGAGGAAGCCCCAAAGCAGATTTTTCTAAATACATGCACTGCAAGAAGGACTATGAATACTCCCTCTTTTAACACCTTGCTTTAAAAAAGACCCCACAACTCAGCAAAGGGCTTTTCCTACCGTGAAGAAAAGACTGGTATTTTTCTGGTTTTACAATACACATTTCAATAACTCAGGGGAAAAACAGAAGGTAAGGAAAAGATTTTAGGAGGACTGAAAATGTGACTCTGTTGTTTACCTCACATTTTATAATACCGAGGCAGGTTGATACCATACTACTGTAAACACTGAGAAGAGTGCCCAGTTAAGCTAAGTAACATCTTGGAAAGTCTTCATGGACCAGTTAATACAGAATCACAGCAGCTGACGGTAGTCAAGAAAGCAAGTAAAGCATTATGAATTCTTAGGAAAGGAATAGAGGATAAAGTGCATTATTTTTACATTACGCTACTGCAGAAATTCACAATTCACCCATGCCTCAAGTAAGACATGCAACTCTGGATCTCTCAACTGAAAAAGGACATATTAGATGCAGAATGCATTCAGCGAGGACAGGAAGGATGATCTAAACCTCTGGAGGATCTGACTGGAAATGTCCTCCAGCCTTAAGGAGAATACGGCAGAGGTTTACAAAACCATATATGACATACGAAGAATGGATAGGGATAAGAACTGATTTTGCACCCTTGTCTTTCTGTACAAGAACCATGGATCATCAAATGACTTTGGTAAGGGCATGGTTTCAAGAAGACTGATGGTGGGTGACACCTGGAATTCCTTGATGGAGAATGATGTGATTGCAGGAATTTTACAGGGATTCAAGGGGAGCCTGAAGAAGAACACAGATTCAGTGGGGATTATAAGACAGACATATTAAAATTCTTAGTTAATTATTAATTTATACAATATTTAATAATTTATATTAAAATTAACGATTTATATAACTATCAAAATGAATTTAATTAAATTATATATGAATAAAACAGTTTGAGGTGGGGAGAATATTAGGGTGGATATATGCTTTTCCTGTTTTTACTGTTCACATCTGCTTAGGGCTACTGTTTGGAGTCAGAATACTAAGCAGAGCCTACACCATTATGGCTATTCTGTGTTCTTATGTAAGAACTTACGTTTACGCTGATACTAGCAGTACGCTTGGTGAAGCGGAAAAGTGACTGGGCTTTCTTGACTGGACTGGTTGAATTTTCACAATTATTCCCTTCCAACAACGAGTCCTCTCCAAGATTTCTGTAATTCTAAGGGAGTTTTATATTCATCTGCGATATTCCACATTGATTTCATAGGGGAATAATGAACACTGAGTCAAACAGAAGAATGCAGGTAACAGCTTTGAAGTGCTTCTTCAGCCAGCTGAGCAGAGCTGTTGGCATCAGAATATTGGGCTGGAAGAAGTGGGAGTTTGATGTGGTTGCTCTTGGGCTCTTTCTGAGAAAAAAAAAAAAAATGCTTCCTCTTCTCCTTTTTCCCAAAGCAGAATCACAGAGAAAACTGGAATCCTACTTTTAGGGAGGGACATATAGAATCTCCCCTCCCTGCTTATACTGATGGAGACACCACAGACAACTAAAACACAACAGACAGTCCCAGACAGTGCCCAGCAGGAGGTTTGCCTGCTTTGGGCACCTGCCACAGGAAAAGGGATCTTGAGCCCTATTACATTCGAGCCACCAGTCTGCTGTGTTTTAACCCCTCTAACAAGGTTCTGCAATGGATGTTCAACACAAATCTGCAAAAGTTTAAGGATGATTGGTTGGAAATAGAAGCGGTTGAAGGGCTTGGCTGAAAACTTACTGAGGGGCGCAGTACTACATTACCAAATGACATCCAGCTGAGTAAGGTATCTAATAACATGAAAAGAGAACAGGAACTCTTCCTATATTTTACATTCATGCATAGGCTGAAGGTGAAAAAATAGCTTTGTAGAAATATTCCTTAGCTAACACTTCTATAAACATGTTTAATGCGGAAATACAAGCCCTTTCATATCACAAGAAGGAATGTTAACAACAGAGGTTGACAACTGGTTTTTAAGCTTCTAATTAACCTGCATCTGTACGTTAAAGTAAAATGGTTATCTGAACTGCTGTGTCCAATGCTTTCCTGAGCTTTGCTCAGACACAAGAAGTTACCACATAGTGTTACCAAGTCCTTGCATATTGTATGCCTTAGTTCTTAGTAAAGATGCACTCGATTTTCACTGTGCGTATTCACGAGAGCTACAGAATACTCTTACACTAATGCATGCCTAATGCATTCTCAGTACTGCTATGAAGCAAACCAGAAGCCAATGCAACGGGCATAGTTAAATGAAAAATGCTGGGCTCTAATAGTTGCAAACTAACTTACACAGAGTGTAAAATTTAAGTTTAAAATTTAAATTTAAATTTAAAAAAAATTAAATTTAAATTTTAAAATTTAAATTAAAATTTAAAATGTAAGTTTAAAATTGCTAACCTTAAAAAAAGAATTTCTTTAATTAATAGTGTATTTTTTTCATCTAAAAAAAATCAAAGGTAGACCTATTAAAATTCTGATGAAAACACAGGAATAACGAGTATAGGACAAACCCATATTCAACCCATAGTATAGGCATTTAACTATTTTACTTAATTTAACTGAAAAGGTACACTTCTCAGCTATTAACATTTATTATATAAATTTGGTTTACTTTGACTATCCTCCATTTGTTCCAAATGAGAAATATTCTTTGTGTTGTGTTAGTAAGGACTAAGGTCTACCTACCTCACAGCTGAATATGAATCAGGCTATAAGAGACAGAGATGAATACATAATTGCTATCTCTACAAAGAATTGACTTGGAGAACAAAAAGAAAGATACTATGATGTTACTTTTGGAAGCTGAGTTTATGAAAACCTTATATGGTATGCATTATTACACCATTATAGCGGCAAGATTAATGTGCCTTTAAATAATACATTTAAAATTTCTTTTACACTGCTTGCATTAAATAGAGTGCATCAAACTCCTGAGATCCAGTTTAAGCTTTGCTAGAGTCTCTCACAACAATAGGTTTATGACTTTAAAAAGTAAAGATTCCACTAGGAAAACTGCATAAGAATAAAAATGTCAGTTCCTGAAGAAAGTAGGATAGAAGCAATTCTTTTCAACACCCTGTTTTGTCTAATAAATAGGCCACATGCATTCCTGGTATAACATGCCTGAATTCAAAGAATGAATACCAGAATGTTTTATAACAATAAAATTGTTAGGAATATTCTTTTTGCAATGCTTACAAAAATAAGGAAGTCTGACATTTAGTATTCCTGAAATAAAACAGATAATTTGCTGCATGCCAAAAAATACATTAACACGAGACTGTCAGACTAAAAATGAAGTCTTACAAACCTGAATATTTGCCATGGAATAAATACCGTTAATATAAAAAGAAACAAGTTCTTCAAGAAATTTTAGTCCTCTCTACCCCACAATGCTGACAAAGCTGACGGTAGTTCAGTTAGCACTGTGTCATGTAGAAATTATTTTGTACAACATCAACTGGAAAACTGAGCCTGTACTTACTTGGTCTTACTGAACCGGGGAAAATCTAGAGAAAACAAGGTGGTTCTTTATTTTTTGTGTCAGCACCTGATAGCATATTTTGCAGAATAATTTCTTTTTTTGTGCAGTGTCTATCCGTCTTTGAAAAACAGAAACATAAAAAAGGGGAAATAGATACAGGGGAACATATATGGCTATTGAAATTCAGAGGCTGTACTATTTCTAAGGGTACTTTTATTCAATTTTTGTAATTGAAATGGATCTCAAATTAATGTAATGTCTTGATATAATGATTATAATTCCACATGCTGGCATTTGGAAAAAAAAATCAAATTAAGTCTTCTTCATACTAATTGTGAAAAATTCTTCATGCAGCTATGGTAGTGAGGAAAAATTAACTAATAGATATGAAATGGTCAGCAATTAACATGCCAAGCAACACATCTTAACTTCTGCCAGAGAAGCATTTTGCAGGTGAATAAAATGAGTGTACCTCAAGTTATATTAGCAAGAGTACAGGAAATCTGAAATCTATACAATATATTGCTGGCTATTATTAGGATTTCTCAAGGTAATGGGCTAAAATTTTATGGTAGTCAACCAAGTATATCAGAAGAAACTACCACAAAAATTAACTAATATCACTTTTAGGGCCCAAATCCCACAAAAAATCTAGTGTAAATCTGATTTTGTAGGTTGAGTCAGCTTTTTGGTGCATAAAGGATATATTTAAGTCTGCAGAATCAAAACTTTCATGAGTAATGGTCTCTGAATATTACTAAGATAAGCATATGTAAACATTATATAAAAAAGATAAGCAAACATGGAAACTCATGAAAACAGAGAGTTCATGAGAAATCAGACCAATAACCATGTATGATCTATAGCTTAAACACTCAAACAGAATAATCTAGCAACTTGCTATTCTATCTTTTACCATGACCATCAAGAGGTGAAGAAGTGGTATTAATTTTTTGTCACTTCTGTGTGACAGACAAAAGGACTTAGTTGAAATTAAAGACATAACTTTACATGCTCTCTTTTGATTATATTTAGTAGCTAATGATGTAAATTGCTTGCTAATTTGCTTCCTCTTTTCTGTTATTGGATCACTGTGTTTTCATCCCTTAATTTTGGAAACTGGGAAGCTCTGTGACATGACCAAGATAAGAGCAATCAGTATGACATTTCCAGGAAGCTTTGAATGGGTGTCTAGAATAAAAAAACAATCGAAAGCCTGTACACAAAGTGTGTAATAACTAGGCTAACACCTCTGATTTCTGGATGTACCAACCTGGACGTTTTCTTGGAAAGTAAGCTCAAATAATTACTTGTTAGAATAAATTGAAAGAAAAATAGAAAACGCAAAGTGGCCTGCTGAAAGAGGGACAGAGACTTCTGCATGTACAGTAATGGAGAAGAATCTCCTATTTAAGACTGAGACTTCCATTTTTGCTTGATTTATCATATCGCAATCTTGTTCTATCCCATTATCTAAAACCAGTCTCAATAGCCCCACGGACTTGAGAGTTTTCAATAATTTTATCCATTGGATTTTATACATTACAATCTCTCTTCAAAATACATTTCATAATTGTATGTGACAATTATGCCACCATCAGAGCAAAAGAAAGATTTTAAAATGTTGGATAATCAGTTATTGGAAGCATGTGATAATATCAAATGGAAAATATATACCATTTCCCCCACATTTTTAGATGGTTATACACCTCAGCTATAGCACTGATTATTCAGAGGAAAACGTGTTCAAAGGATGGCAATGAATGTGTCTGGACTGAGGATCTGAGAAGTACAGGACTGCCAGCATGGCTGTCAAAGGGGCACAATGCCTGAAATTCAGAATTAGGCAATTAATATTAGCTTTAAAAATGGATATGACTGCTTGAAGAATATCTTCTCTCTTACTGGGCCCTTAACTACTCCCACCAATATATAATGAGACAGATCAAACCTAATTTTTATTTATTCTGGTTGGTTTTGCAATTTTTTTTAAAGGGGTGGTGGTTCTGGTTTTAGTTTTGGTTTTTTTTGGGGGGGGGGGTTGGTTTTGGTTTTTGTTTTTTCCTGAAGTAACTCTTTATGGCTTCAGCAGAACATTTCAGTATGGAAGTGCTCTGGTACAACATGAATACCTGTATTTTTTCCCCTAGGTCAAAGGGGTCAGGAAGGGATTTTCACTTTTGTTAAATGCACACAGGCCTTTGGTTGTTCAGCTTATTCTACAGCAGTAGTCACACTACACGTGTACTTACAACCTGATAAACACCCCACCTACTGCACGGGAAACAGCCTCTCGGTTCTCATCCTGTGGCGTAAAGTATTTTAAACTCCAAAGGTCTAATATATTTTAGTCTAAGTACACTCGCAGGGTTCAAAAATAGGAATTTCTGGGTTAAATGTAATGGTCTGTGATATACAGGTCAGGCTAAATAATCTAATGGTGCCTTCTGGCTGTACAAGCTACTCAAGCTACAAACCTGTTTTACCCAGTGCCTATGCCCAGTCTTTCTACCAGCGCTGCCGCACCTGAACTCAAAAAACCCACACTGAGAAGGCAACCATCTTACTCATTATGGCCTTTAATATCCCTTGCTGATAGTTTTCAATTTTTAAACAGCCCTACCTGTCGTGTTGCTTTTTATGTGCTCTCATAGTTACAGATATAATTTTGGAAGCAAAATATCTAAACAGTAAGCATAGTAAAAATGAAACAAGTTAAAGCTTATTAGCAGTAGGGAGCAGATGTAGCAGAATTCTGCCAGTTCCCCTACATTTCCTCCCCAGCAGGGACTTTCTGTCAAGCTGTGAGTTAGTTCTATACAATAATGCAGGTTGCTGCTACTGCAATTGCACCTTCCTATACCTCACTATTGTACTAAAAATTCACTTTGATTTTTGATTTCTTCCTTCATAATAATACTATTTGAAGCAGTTCCTGCAGAGCTAACTGTAAATTCAAGCACTGCATGCTAGATGCTCAAAAAGGCAAGAAAATGTAAAATTGATACAAAAATAATTACAATCTGAAAAGCTGGTTTATTTGCTTTAAAAATATTAACTTTCTCTCAACAAACTAAAGGTTTTTGAGCCAAGAGATAACCAGTTAATGACTGAAGTTAAGATTCCTTGACATACCTCTCAAACATACATCATTCAATATACCAGTTACAATGTGGAAAAAAGATAACTATTTAAGGAACAAAGTCATAAATTGATAGCAATATAAACTGAAAGCAAATGAAGTCTGCCACATGAAACATGATCACAGACTGTCACTCTGAGGGTTTTATTCTTCATGTGTAGTGTCAAAAATAAGCACTTAGGAAAGAGAGTTGAACTGAATTAAGGATGTTCAAGATGGAAAGATTTCACTTGAAAATCATTTGAGAGTGTGTACCCAAATGGGACAGAAAACGAGAAAAGTTAATGGTCAAAATCTACCTCGTGGGCATTAAGGATAACTGATTTTATGATTTAGAATTTAAATTTCAAATACTGATTGCAAAGATGCTGTCTTTGAAAGTCCCCTTTCATTCTGCACTTTGACCTTGAGCTCCGGAACTAATTTTCAAATCAAATGTCAGCTTTTACCTCACATATTCTAACCACGATCACCTGTACACATACAGCCAAATTAACTACTGTTGTTAAACCTGTAATTAAATTTTGCAGTGCAATGAAAAAAATTGTGATGCTACCGGAGGCAGAAGAAAAATGATTTGAAAATTCTGGTGGCACAATTACACTTCGGTTAATTGCCAGGCTCTCCTTCAATGGGACAGCCACCTTTTTTAGTAATATGATATATAGATGTGCAATCAAAAATTACTTTGAATGTGGCACTTTTTAGTAAATGAAGATTTTCAGCAGAAAATACAAGCATATACATTCCTTCATCTTACATATATGAGTATTTGGGGGAAAATGCTTGTTTTCTGCAGTATAGTCAGCTACTTTAATTTTTTAATATGGTACACATGCAAAGCAAGATCAGTTAAACAGAATATAACATAACTGTCAGTACTGCACATGCCCTTTATTTTGAGTCAACCTATTGATATCGGTCAATAATGTCCTACATAACAGCTTGGAACCTGAATTTTGCAGGACAGTTTTTCCCTCAGTTCAGTGTTACAGGAGTCAAACTCGAGGGATGCAGTTTCTTAAAGTCCACCGTGGGGAGTTGCCCCTGGCTGGCAGGTAAGCCCCCCTGAGTCGCTTGCTCACACCCCCCTGCAGCAGGATGCGGGCAGAGACTTGGGAGGGCAGAAGCAAGAAAAAATCATGAGTGGAGATAAAGATAGCTTAATAACAGAAGGAAAGAGAAAAAAATAAAGGAATCACTCACCACCTCCCACCAGCAAACTGATGCCCAGGCAGTCTCTGAGCAATGGCTACTTTAGGAAAAACTCATCCCTGCTCCAGTTTTTATTGTCGGGCACGAATTCATAAGGTATATAGTACCTCTTTGGTCCATGTGGGTCAGCTGTCTCAGCTGTGCCCTCTCCCAGCTCCTTGCTGAACCCCAGCCTGCTTGCTGGGTGTGGGCAAAGTTGGCAAAAGAGAAAGGCTTGATGGTGTGCAGGCACTGTCTAGCAACAGCCAGCACTGGTGGGCTGTTAGAATGGTGTTAGTCACAAATCCAAACTACAACGCTACAGGGGCTGCTACGAAGAAAACTAACTCTATTCCAGCCAGACCCACCACATCTGCTCACAAGAGGAAGTTCATAATAACCTTAAAAAGTATAAGCCAAATTGGAGTTAAATGTGTAACTGTTCTCAGCAGTCATTGGAAGGAGTCATATGGAAAGCAAACTTGTTCTCCTGAAGATTAAGACTTGCCTTTCAGGTTACTACTGACATATATAATGGGATCTTCACTCTTCTGCTCCTGAAGGCAGATGAGTCCATGTACAGAAGATCAGAATAGAAAGTTTTCAATAAACAGCCTTTAAGTGATACATATTCATATAAATGTTTGTTAAAATTTGTTATACCAAGTAAAAAATAAAAATATACGTTCATGGATGTGTATGTAGTGTATATTTATTAATATGCATTTGTATATACGTGTATACAAGGAGGGAGGGAAAGAGAAAAATCTGTATACCTATACACCTTCTCCATGTAATTCTGCAGAATATGCACAGATTATGAGACTACACATTACTGAAAAGGTATCTACAACTCCACACAAACATTCACTTGTCAGATTATGACAAAACTTTACCAAAATTACTGATTTAATTAGAAATTCATTGAAAATTAGACTCACTTGCTTCTTCATTGAGATGTACGCAGAAGTAACTACTTTGTCAGCTACAGGAGATGGCCAGGATATTTCCACAAGGGTGCTTATAAGCAAGATACATAAAGATCTGCCTAATATTAACACTGAATAATATCCAAAAGAAAATCAAAGTTAGATTTCAAGTGTCACCAGCTGTGTTCATTGTGTTACAGCTAAAGGATTGATGAGAATGATATACTTTTATCATATCAGATGGAAGCATTTTTGTTTTTCATTCACGAAGCTGAATAATTACTGAGAGGAAAGTGAAAGTCATTATTCACTGCTGAGCTGGCACGCATGTTACTGGGTACTGGCCAGTTAGCACTACTCATTTTTGCTATGCAAATATTTAAAGTGGTTTCAAAATAATGGTAGCTCACTTTCATGCTGTCTCACATACTTTGAAAGCAGAGTGCAGGAAAGGATAAATAATTTCTGGGTTACTTTGAATTTTCTGAATAAGGAAATTGAAGATTTATTATTGATTTTGAAGCCCGTGTAAAATCCTTCAGAGATGAGGAAGAGGAAATGAAATTGTTATTATGACCAGCACACAGGACAAGAGATAAAATAATCAAGTACTGAAATTTAGTAGGATGCCTTAGATTGTACTGTACACAAATGAAGAAGTACTTCCACTACCAGAAAGACATTATTTTCCTCGGTTATTATTTTTTTTTTCTCTTTCAAGTTTTTGGTGGTGGAAGACCATAGCTGTATCTGAGTAGAGATAAGATTCTTGCCGTTTCAAAAGGAAGAGGTGATATTCTGAGCTCTAATTTTGACTGCAGCTTGATGGGGAGAAGGCCAGGTATGAATTTTTCTAGTTAATTGTGGAGTTTCTCTTCAGTTGTATTTTGCTGAATCTATTTGTGGTGTGGACCCCAGCCAGCAGCAAAGCATCCACAGAGCTGCTCGCTCACCCTCCCACCCCAGCAGGGCAAGACACACAACAGGAAGAGCAAAAATGAGAGAACTCTTGAGTCAAGATAGACAGTTTAAATAGTGAAATGAATGAAACCAGTGATGCAAAGGCAATCATTCACCCCACCCCACCAGCAGACCGATGCCCAGCTAGCCTCTGGGGAACAGCCACCTTGGAAGATGAAACTCCCCAGTTTTTCTTGCTGAGCATGATGTAATATGGTACGGGATATCACTGTGGCTGCCTCTTGCCCACCCCCAGTCTACTCACTGGTGGTGCTGACTGGGAAAAACAGAAAGCCTTGAAACTGTGCAGAATTAGCCTGTTAGCAGCACTGTTTTAGCCACAAATCCAAAACACAGCACCGTAGGGGCTGCTGTGAAGAAAGCTAAGTCCATCCCAGCCCGACCTAGTATGCTATCCAGCAGGTGAGTTTCCTTCCTGCAGTGGGAATGTTTTCCAGGTCCTGCATAACCATGACAAAGAAGATATTGCCCACAGATTTAATCGGAGGACTTTCAGTACAGAAGTTTGGCTAGTTTTTGAGATCTGAGTTTTCTGATCTTTTTTGAGCTCACACTGAAGAGACAATACCCTCCCTGGAAATGACCAAGACCTAGAACTGCTGGTTAGTACTTAACATCCATCCACTTGTTGGAAGCACCGACTCTGAAGGAACATTTGTGGTGTCTGAAAGAGATTAACCTGCTCCAGTTTTAGGAAGGACCAGTTGTTAACAAACCTGTCTATGTAGGCTGGAGTGGCAATCTGGCTCTTCCTTCAGTCTTCATCAGCAGGATTAGTTTATCCAAAGGAGAGCAAAAAAACTTTGAAGGTGATGATTTTCCTGAAATTCGTTCCTTCACTGTGGGGATTTAAAGTGTCCTAGATGTAATTGGGACTACAGTTTAATAGGGAAGATTTCTGAGTGAAAGCAGGACCTTGATCACGTTTCACCCACGATGGCATTCTCCCCTCTCTAAAGAGGCCCTGACAACAGGGACTCGCCTTCGGGCTGAAGTCCTGTTAATGGCTCCCACAGCCATCATGCGTTAAGACTTTTGACCGGAGGTTCTGGCCTAAGAAAACCGTGGGTGCACATGTGCCCTCTTGCCTAGCACAGAAGTGACAGGCTCAAAACGGAATTAGTATTTTCAGCAAAGGAGAATAAGAATCACTCAAAAAACCCCTCTTCTAAGGGAACTGCTGCAGGGGAAAATCAGTCAGTCTGGATGAACTAGGCTGTTTACCACCCTGAATAACTTGACATGCATTTCTTCACTGTGTCTAACTGAAAAACAACATTCAAATGCAGGTATATATTACCTGTAAATGGCAAATAAGCTAGTGTAAATCAGTTCATGGAAATCAGACAGTTATGCTGACTTACACCAGCTGAGGATTTGATTTTATCTGTATCCATCTACACAAACATTTGCACAAGAAATGCTCTCCTTTCTTATTTTCTATTGTTCATATCTTATGTTTACATTCTACAAGTTGAATTAATGAATACCGTTTAGAACATTATGCAATCATATGATTTTTTATGTCCACATATATATACCCAATTTCTAGTAATGGCTTTAGTTAAAATCATGTAGACTGATTCACTGTTCTTTTTGTTGACTATATCCTTTTTAAAAATTCATTAAGGCTCCACTAACATTACAAATAGAATATCATGATCTTCCCTTAAAAAAAAGTGAAAGTGGCAACCCTTTCACCTCCCACCATGGGCCAGCGTCAAAAGGCAGACTATTTTCAAGGACCTCTGGAGTTCCACTATCTGCATTTGACCTGTGTTAAATATTCTCATTACAGTTGCTTCAAATGAATACAAAAGCTTTGTTTAATCTGAACACAGGGGAAATGAAATACACTAGGCACGAGATGAAAGACCCACTACCACTGTGCTATTTGAATGCACTGCGTGTTCTTAACATGGGCCATAAAAGAAGCCTAGTTTAATATATCAAACTGTGGAACATTCGAAATAGCATCTAGTAGCAAAATAAATGTTATAAACCTGATGAGACAAAAAAGGGAAATAGAAACATGTATTTTCTTCCTACTGAACTTTTGATAGGCATAGGTACTGGCTGGTGGCAATGTTTTTCAAAAATACTTAGTTTTCTTCTGGTAATATTACCAATTATATTAATTAACCTATGTGAGATTTCACTGCAATGTATATGTAGCAGGGTTCTAATCTATCATTTATACCTTTATAATATTCATGCATGTCTACTCCTCAGATTTTAACTATTCTGTCCAAGAAACTGGTAAAGGAGACCAATTAAATTAGTATTACCTATACTGTTATCTATAGGACACAGAATTTACAATACTACTTGGAAATATAACAATTGTATTAAACATAGATATTAACTAATACATATAGTAAAATATACAAAAACCCACAAAACCATGTACATGAATATTATAAACATCTGTCCAGGATGGTGAAAAAGTACATATCCTCTCAGAAATCTAGTGGGTTTTTATATTCCTTTTAAGTTTTATGGTAATATTCCCCATAGGTAAAGAGGACATGAAACCTCTGTCCAATCCTTTGCAGCAAGAAAAACCTTCAACTTCCACCATCTGAGCATAAGCTACTTCTGTTCTACATAGGATAAAGTGTCAGAGAATGCATGAATTTTATTAAAATTCGTGACAGTCTGTATACGACAAATACTACAGTCATGGCTGAACAATGCAACTGACTGCTGTGTTACAGATGCGTGACGCCATTCTAACTGACTGCCATGAAAACATAATAATTACTCCAGAAAACCACTGCATGTAGCTAGACAGCTTCTGGTTCAGGATTTAGCTTGTTTATGACTTGGGACCTGTGCATTATTTGCGGGGCGATGTGGGAAGACACCGGATAGTACTAATGGTATTTACAGGATTGTCAAAGGAGGCATATTGTGGGGGCTCCCTAGAATGGGCCAAGTGCCCCTAGATGACTGCTTTTAGATATTTTTTTAAAAAATCCTAGTTCAGGCTCATTTACATCTTTTGACATCTAAACAGTTTGTAAATCTGGCCCCAAAGGTTTAAATTTAGATACTTAAAGTTGGCATCAAGTTACCAGAGTGCTGAAATAAGCAACAAACCCATTCACGATACATATCAGATAAAACATTGTGAATCTTTTTTTCATCACTTCTGCGTTACATGCTATTAAGACACACACTGTCAAAAACCCGACTGGCATTCCTGGCAGAAAGTAAGTCAACTGTAGCACTCTTTGCTGGATTTGAAAGAATCATGGGATCACAGCCACTCATCCTGAATGCTTATCATAAAAAAAGGAAAGCTTCTGTCAGAAGAAGGTGGGCTAGAGAACTTTTAAAGTTTGTAGTACATTTGCTCAGGAATTTATTGGAGGGAGAGGACCAGATAACTAATGCCAAAATGCAAGCTGTGTTACAAAAGCCAAAAGACACATTTTTTCGTGTCACAGGAAGTATTTTATCAGGTAGATTCTTCATTACTGAGGATGGAAAATACAGTGACAGCTGCATAATAAAATAACCCAGAGTGGAACTGATCTATAATATCATCATCTGCAGAAAAAAATAGTATGCATAAAACAAATGGCCAAAGCAAAAGATATGCTAATAATAAGCTAATGGTCTTAGAGCTATTAATATATCCTGCATTTACATTAAATATTGTCTTTTAATGCAAGCCTGTCTTCTATTCTTAACAAAATACACTGTTTTCACTGTTTCAAAATCTCCTTTCACCAATATTTTGGGTACACTTACAAATACAGGCAATTCTAAACTTTGTGTGGGTAACAAAACATTGTGTACTAAATATACCACAGTATTTCCCCATACATTTTTCTTTTATAACAAAGAAATCAGAGGTATCATTTCAGATAGTTCTGGAAAACTGCCTCCGGGTTTTGTATACGCCATCAAATCAAAATAAGAACCGAAACTTATTTTTATCATTCAGTCACGTTTATCAAGAACTATATTTCAAAAGCAGAAAATGGCCTCCAAGTTTTTCTGTAAGTTAATGTGCTCTTAACGCAAAGAAAAAAATGAATTAATAGTACTTTGCCATTGGATTATACATTTGAACAGCAAGAGCCCAAACCAGTATCTATTACACAGTTTATCAAAATAGATATATTTTATTGGCCTAGCTATACCAAATATTGCTGGGGATTAGCAAGATGTAAAAAGAATAAAACACAACAGTGAAACAAGCTGGAATGGCTGAAATCTTGAGACAGTACAGCATGTTTCTTCTTTGTATTGGTGGGTGGGGATAACAAAAGAAAGCAATAAGCAGGCATTCAGAGGTAGAATAAAAAAATGTAATCGTGATCTTGTCCACCTCAGTTAGTCTAGTGCAGCCTGTTGTACAGACAGAAGTACAATCCGCCACTTGAAATATTCTAACAAAGTACTGCAGGGATGGTTCTGCATGGAAAGACCATGGGGAGAGGGAAAAGAAGGCAGGGGGTTGACTCAGCTCCCAACTAAATATAGCGGGAGTACTGTCTAAATGATACAACTCAACCCCTACTGAATAAAGTGCATACACAAAGTAAATTAATAAAATTTTGCAGGCACAGTCACTGCTATATCATTATACAATAGTTATTTGGAATATTTCCATCTATCAATAATGCCATCTGTCCCGCCCAATACAAATGGACTACAACCCATCTGGCTTATTTTTTTCTATTGATTACTCTGCTGTATGAGTTAGCAAAACTGCTTATAAAATCATCATATTACATGACACTGTCATTAAAAGATGTGAAGTAAAGAAAAACACAAGATGAGACTTAATTGGAAAACTGTCAGTTCTTCTTCCAGAAAGTTTTAGCAATGCTATAAGCCTTTTTTTTTTTTTTTTCCTACTTAAAAAAAAAATATATTTTAAAAAAGCTCTAAATGCTAACTACTGGATTAGGCACAAACTGTTCCACCACACAATTGTTACTACTTCTGACTAGTTATGTTAAAGAAGCTCCCTAAATGCATCTCCTCAAGAGTGTCAAAATATCCCAAAGCATGCGAGGGAATCACAAAAGAAACTGTGGAAAGAGTGTAACTTAAAAATAGGGTGGGGGGAAGATGCTGATGGCTGGCATTGTATTTGTTAATTACAATTATTTTTGCTAGGTTTTGGCTTTGATTGTTTGTTTGTATAATTCTCTTTATGCTATTTTTGCAGCCGCTGTTTTTTCTAACTATTGCTTCCCTCAACTAGATTTTAATTTCTACAACTGCAGCCTGTTTTTGCTTTTGATTTTAATCACTGCTTCCCTTAACTATATTTTAATTTCTCCAACACCCACTACTTAACAACAGCGCAGCCTTATCCATCTGCGGAACTTAAATGCTTACTTTAGCTCCCTCGCTCTAGATGTCAGTTCCTACGATAAACTTTTAGTTTTAACAAAGGAAATCTGTCTTGCGTATGTTCAAAATGTTAATGCAAAAATCTTTTTGTTAGCCCGGTGTTTTTTTTTAAGTGACACCCCAGTGGGGCTGCTTTCTTGTCATTCCCTCCCCGCTACTATTTTCTTTCTGCTGCAGTCTTCCACCCCTCCACCAGATTTCTGTTTTCTCTGTCACTCTGAATGGCTTTTCCAATGACACTATGACTCAAAGGGACACAGGAAGGAAGAAGAATGAGGAGCAAGGTCTGGATTCCAGCTCTAAGGACACAACCCTTGATGACTGTGGGTAACTAGAGTCCAGGGAGGCAATGCCCAGGGTTATACTGGAGGGGTGAGGCTGCAGGGAACAGTGCTGGGAGCACAGATACCGAGCTGCCATCTCAAGTGAGGGAAATCAGGGTGACTGCAGTGGAAATGAGTAGTGTAGGAAGCAAGGAATGATGCTGGAATAAGGAAGGGGCCAGAGGCTGGGTGACTGAAACAAGCTAGAAGTTGCTAGGGGTCCAGCCTGCTTACTGTTACTATTTCCCCCCTCTCTTACAATCCCCTCCCATTCTTGATGCTCACTAGAGCCACTCCTCTGGTAATCAGTGAAATAATTTGGTTATTCTGAAACATACTCAATTTATCTTTCTCTTCATAATTAAAGAAATTCCTAAAATACAACTATTACTGCCAATATGTCAAGAAGTCCTCTAAAGTCCAGGTGTGTCTGACCCTGTGGTCTTATCTCAAATGAAGCTTTGATCAACATCCTGTCTTAGAAATAAACCTTTTGTGTTATATAAACACATCCAGAGAACAGTTCTCACACTTGTCTTTATATTATGTTCGGTTATGGCCAATTTGTTTGTGCCCTAAAGAATTTATACAACCCTTTTTGTGCTTTACAGACTACTGACATCAAATATGTAGAATGATTCAGCTGAAGTTGCTGAACAGTATTATTTATGTAGAGGATATTTACCAGACATCACTATACAACAGAACGCTCACACTTTTTTTGGTGCTCTAAAAAAAAACCTTTGGCAGTTTTGATGCATGTAATTTAGTCACTGTTAAATACAAATAGCTCAATCTTAATATACCACCATGTTGCTATTAAATAGAGAACATTCAACAGAACAGAAATGTAGTCTAAAACCTGTGTTTAAGACATAATTAGTTCTATGGCTTATGATGTATAGTTTACAAGAAACAAGTTCTGAGATGCATTGTTTTGTTTGCACAAACCCCATCCTTTTTCCATGGATGACAGAAGCAGAACAATTTCAATTGAGACACCATTCATTCTTATTAAGTAATCTGTAGGTTGCTGCTGATTCAGGCCTTTGGCCACTGTTGGAAATACAGTTCAAGAATAATGAAATACTTTTGGTTTGGCTGACTTAGTTTACTTGAAGAAAACAGAGCATTATTTGAAGTCATGGTATCTGACAGAACTGTCTGTTGTAGTAAAAAATAAAACCACTCAAGGGATATGCTACTTAGACTCTTAAGCACAATGCCTTTAGAGTAAAACTACCATGTTCTGGCTTCCACACAGAAAGGCACTATCTTACAGCACCCAACAGGCTGCTCCAAAGAAAGTTTTAAGATATGGAAAAACTATAATTTCACTGGCTCTATGGAATAAACGAGGGAGAAGTACAATCGCCATACCATTTATCAGTCATTTCACAAAGTTCTTCCAAATTTCAAACTTCACTGTTTTCCTTATTCTGAGAGTAAAGGAACAATTCTCCTAATACCATGCCAGCTAATGCTTCTCCTCCAATAAAAAAATCTCTATTTCCATTAACAGGACCATTGTATTTTCAGGGCAGGACAATTCCTCCCTCTGGTTCCTTGTAACAGAAGGGTCTGAAACATCTTTTTCTCTGCTCTGCTGTGTAGGCAAACCCTTGTCAATCAAAAAAGTATGCATAGCCTGAGGAAAAATTCAGTTTCTCTGTCTGAACCTCCTATTGCCAAAATTATAGAGAAAATGGAACATCTGGCTGCTAATAACATCTCTTTCCCACTGATATTTTAATTTTTTCCAAAGCATTTTTAGATTGTGTTGTAGCACACACTACTTCATCTGCTAATATTTTTTTGCTCTTTCTGATACTGTCATTAATGAGTATGATCTGATAAGATCTGATAAGCACAGCATAAGACTGACAAACATCCTCTAGGATTGCTTGGTGCTCCTCTAGGATATTTTTTCTTAAACATTCCTGAAAAGTGTTAGGCATCTAACTCCTCATGGAAGTAAGTGTAGGCAGCAATCCATTTTTAAGCTATGGCTTGAACAATCAAAAAGTGACATGAGCCAGATATTAGTAATAGCTCTAAAGCAAGCAACCTCATCAGTGTTTTTCACATAGCTGAGAAAGTACTGCCTAGTTATCTCAGTAAGAAGAAGAAACCAAAGACTCAATGAAGAGTAGCTGGTACATGTATTAACTATAGGAGACCTAAAAGATTCTATCTGGAAAAAGGAAAAGTTTCAAAGAACTGGCAGCCACTACCAATCTGCCCTCAAATCCTACATATGTAAAGCAGGTAGGCTTTGTGGTCATGGTGCATGGTACTAACCAGTCACACAGCAAAAACTTGAACTGCATTAAAAAATCTGAACTGAATTCAGATTCAATACACTGGGTCTCGAGGGGTAGTAAACACTATTTAAGAGGGTCTTTTATTCATAAATCAAGGTGGAATGTGTAAGCGTCTAAGTAAAGCCTACAACCCTACTCAGAAAGAGAAATGCCTAGTGCAAAGACTGAAAGTGAAGGCAAACAGGAGGAAAGTTTCAGATACATTTTTCCATCTTCTACGGCAATGTTAACATATACTATGCTTCCAAGCCATGTATTTCCCTGAGAAACCATAATAATTAGTTATATTAAATTATACAGCAATTATGCAGTTACTAGTTTTTTTACTCATTTATGGAGCAGTTATGTTTTATTTACAATATTTGTGGCTTTTTAATGCTTGCAGGGTGTTCCATGGTTATTTAAGAAAAGTGGTACATACATAACAGAAATGATTATGGTATTGTTATAAATCACTGTGCAAATTATTATGCTGTTAGAGATAATCTAGGGTCAAGCAATAGACAGGCACACCCTGATCTGGTCTTAAAAGTTCAGTTGAATAATAAGCAAGAATAAGC
Organism: Falco peregrinus; assembly: GCF_023634155.1. Classification (NCBI taxonomy): domain Eukaryota; kingdom Metazoa; phylum Chordata; class Aves; order Falconiformes; family Falconidae; genus Falco; species Falco peregrinus. Next base: position 73,752,716 of record NC_073721.1, read on the forward strand.
ACTAAACTGCTAAACTCAGTTGTCATGACAATATTGCTTGTAAGAAAGAGTGGGGAAAAAACCTCAGCAGAACAACTCACAAAAAGTTGTAAGTAAAACGCCCAGTTCTTATTATGCAAAAATATATGGGCAGAGGAATTGAAATAAGGTATTGTTCACATTTTTGTTGGAGGAACTGACTGCTCTTTAACATACTGCTTTGGGGAATTAAGGCAAAGTTAGTGATGAATATAACTTTCTATTAAGCAATTTTCTTTCTCAATTGTGCACAACCACTTATGAGCCAGAACAAACAGCTCAATCAAACCTTATTGTATCAGTTTTACTTGAACCCCTTGGAAATGTACTGAGAAAATTCTGATATTACTACAAGACTTAGAGAGGGGAAAAAAAGACAACCCAGAAAAAAGAAAATGCGTATCACAACTACCTTTTTACATTCTCTCAACTTCTTCTGCCATATAGAGCGAGCGATAGGAATGTGCTTCCTGTCAGTTACATAGCAGCTGGCTGTGATCGCGTGGTGGAGCGCAGTCTTTTGTTTCATAGCTTGAAGAACTCGCTCAACATGACGGAGGGAAACCATGGCCTCAGCCCATATGCCACCGCTAACAAGCTGCATCGTGCAAGGTACCAGAGCAATCTGTCCAGCACAGTAGAGAACATCTCCAACCTAGAAGAAAGGAAGAATAAGTACGTAAGACTCTGGGAGTGTATAGAAGGCAAGGGAAGCACTTTTTTTTCAGGTAGTTTCTTTCAACAGTACTGTTCTTTGACATCATTTGTCACAAATGAAGCAAACATGCCTGTGTGAAGATAGTTTTATAGGGAATTTAACTACAATATAGAAACAAAGTACTACAATAAAATTTAACCTAACAGTTAAAACAAGGATGTATGTGTCAGCTCCAAACAGTAGCATCTGATGTTACTCTCCGTTACAGATGCTGGATCACACTGATGCCCCAACATAGTTAAATATTCTTGCTTTCTGATTTGGAGTGATGATGCACGCTATCTTTGGTTCAGTGCTATTTTTTTAAAACTTCCAAGTCTTAAATTAGCTCTGTTTTACATAAGAATATGTAAGAAAGTATAAGTATATATCTGTAATGTCTTCAGTAAACTAGTTTAAAAATACCATAAAAATAATACTTGCAGAACAACTAAAAGACTGTGCATGAAGAAAGTCATGATAATCCACCAGAAGGCAAAAGGAAATTGCAGATTGAAAATAAAATGCAGAAGAGTGCCACTTGACCAAAGAGATGCACTCATCTTTTGAAAATGGAATTAAATGGGTGGCTAGATATACCATCAACATATGTTTTAAGTTGAACTGCAATGCAATTACTTTGGGCTGAGTTTCTAAAGTCTTCCTGGCAACACTCTGAAGACCTACTTTTTTTAATAGCAGCCAGCAAAGGAAACTATTTATTCTTACTATTCAGACATCTCAAACATTTATTATAAAATCTTAATGTAAATATCAAAACTTTTCATCCTCTTATGCTGCACTTCACTAGAAAGTCTGTATATTTCCTGATCAGTGAAGCAGTAAATTTTATTCAATATCAAAAGAAAACTAAGTATAGAAGTGGGAAGTAAGGTGGGTGTAAACAGCTTTGAAGTCAGCACAGGAAGCATTTTGCTAGGAATAAAGAGAAGGAAAAAATGGACTGTGCAAGGAATCTTTAGGAAGAATTTTGCAGAACTTACCGTATAAACTGTAAAAATTCCTCAGAATTAAGAATAATTAAAAAAGAAATCTGTCCTAGAAGACATGGCAATCAAACCATGTGACAGACCCATATGCAACTCCAAATCTGTCCTCATAACTGTCTGTGTCTCACAAAAGACTCACACATGTAACTATTGGAAAAGTATCTTATACAATTTGGCATACAAGTTCTATGATTAGCAGCTGAAGAGGGGGAGGAGGCAGAGAGGAAACATATCAACTGCCACCCATCTACTATTTAAATTGTTTTAAATATCTGAAATATTGTTTTGATAATGCTATATATAATCCTGAATTTGGAAAAAAATATGTTAAGTAATATTTTGGTTTATAAGAACAAATGGTCTTTTTTTTTTTTTTTTTTTTTTTTTTTTTTTTTTACAGTGCTATTTTAAAATATGTGCCATTGAACAAGGGAGTCCAGCCAGCTACGAAGTGGCATACTGACAAGATGAGAAACAAATTCAGAAAGATATGATTCAGAGGGGCACAGGTTTGTTTTTAAAGCAAGCCATTCATTTTCACCTCTTGAAAGTGAAATCCATGCATCAGTAAAAAACTCCAATACAGGTAGTTCATACTTCTGCAGAAAAAAAATCACACTGGCAATATTTCTTCCCTTTTTGCCTGTTGGGCTGCTGGTTTTCCATGCATCACCCATGTTAATTATTAGGTAGACAGAAGAGCTGTTCAACCAGTTCACTTCCCCTATTCTTGAACAGATTGTTTGAGACATAATATGAATACTAATTAACGATAAAGTATCTGTCAGTGTTTTGAAATACGGACCCGGATTGCACGTTCTTAAAGTATCCTGGATAGTTCTGATACAATTAGCCCCACTGGTCATAAGAAGGTCAAAAAAAAAATCTGAAGTATTTGAGCAAAATTGGCACTGCTTTTGGCTTAGATTCAGTGGGAATTTTGCAGAGTTCTCCAAAAACAATTTAAAAAATCCCTCTGTTCCTAACATACTTGTTTGTGTCTTAAGATGTAATTAACAGAAAAACAGTGTTCCTAACGTGCCACCATGTTACAGAGGGGTGGATACAAGGGGGAACGAGGGCAAAAAGAGTCAAAACACGGCCACAGGTTTGCAGCAATTGTGTTTCAGGAGAATGTAAGTTAGGGTAAGGGAAGGAGGAGGGATGTTTCTCTTCCTCTTTCCCAGTGACTTGGTCTTGAAAAGCAAGCATAAATAAACAATCAGCAGGGACAAAACAGCAAACCGGTACAAACACCGTTTTAGCAGATTTCAAGAGGTTGTCTCAAGAATGTTTGAAGCATCATATTCAAAACTGTTAGCAGAATAAAAAGCATTTAAAATGGGGAAGACATCATAGTATCCTGTTCACAGTACTGAAATCTTACAACAGGAGATGTCACAATGTATGGTGTTATTCCCTGTGTTGTGAAAGTGTTCTGCAAAACCCTGCTAGAACCTTGCAACAGTTTATCTTTTTGGAGCATCTACAAGGCTAACAGAAGATCTTTCAGGCTATAGATTCACAGTGTATCAAGTCTAGAGGACCTGCATATCCAGTGAACTCAGCATAGAAACAAAACTACAATATAATGGATGTGTATTTATACACTAGATGTCTCAGCTTACACTGATGATTTAATTTTCACTGCAGCCCATACACGTATTTCCAGTGCTAAAACTTCATTAATGATTTGACAAACCAAAAATAAATAAAGACTTGTACTGCTGTGCTGGTTAAGGCTGGGGTAGAGTTAATTTTCTTCATAGTAGCTAGTATGGGGCTGTTTTGGATTTTTACTGAAAACAGTGTTGATAACACAGGGATGTTTTTGTTATTGCTGAGCAGTGCTGACACAGAGCCAGGGGCTCTTCTGCTCCTCACCCCACCGCACCAGTGAGGGGCTGGAGGGCACAAGGAGCTGGGAGGGGGCACAGCCGGGACAGCTGGCCCCAACTGACCAGAGGGGTATCCCAGGCCACGTGATGTCATGCTCGGCATGTGAAGCTGGGGGAAGGAGGAAAGTGAGACATTCGGAGTGATGGTGTTTGTCTACCCAAGTAACCCTCAATCATGATGGAGCCCGGCTTTCCTGGAGATGGCTGAAGGTCTGCCTGCTGATGGGAAGTGGTGAATGAATTCCTTGTTTTGCTTTGCCTATTAAACTGTCTTTATCTCAACACACGAGTTTTCTCACCTCTGCTCTTCTGACTCTCTCCCCCATCCCAGCTGGGGGGAGTGAGAGAGCAGCGCGTGGTGCTTAGTTGCCAGCTGAGGTTAAACCATAACAACTGCTGAGATGCTCACTTGTACCAATTTATTTCCAATATATCCCCACAACAGTAAAGAGTTTATAAATGGGACCTCATGCGACTCGACATTTCTTCCCTTTTTTTCATTTGTATCACTGCAAGTTAAATGAAAGGTGAGTCTTAATAAGCTAACATAATAGTTCAGCAACTGTTTTGCACAGTTAGCACAACTGTAAATAATCAAGGGAATGCAGTGGACAATCAGAACCTCAGAGTATGCAATCCATACCCTACAGATAGGAACAATAAGCTCTTATTTGAGAGTTATGACTTTTCGTGGTATAGCTATGCTACAGGAATTAAGTGTAATATAGACCTAGATCACAGCTAATACAGAGGGAAGACAGTATAGTAGCAAATTATTATTTTATTTCACCTGTTTTTTTTTAAGTTGCATTCATTTTTCAGGGAGGCAGAAGGAAAGGATCTATGGTACCATGGAAAGGAAAATTTAGAAGAACTTTTGGTGCTACTTTGAACTGTTCTATCCCCAAAAAAGTTTTTAACAGTACTTTAAGTTACCAAAAGGACACAACATATCTCCCATAAAATATAATTCAGGAAAAGAAAGAATAAGAACAACAGACTTAAATGGACATAAGAACAAATTAGACATAAGCTGCTAATTAGCAAGAGAAAGCTGTAATTATTGCTACTTAGAAAGAAACAGAAGAAAGAGGATACCTGTAGATATACACTGAGTTTTGTTTTGTTTTGGTTTTTTAATGAAAGGCCAACAGCAACTACAGAAACTTTACGAAACATTTCCTGCTGGTATTATTAAACTTGCTAGGGATTAGCTGGCATAATACAAAAACTGCAGGGATCTTCCAATGGAGAGATTTCAGCCATTCACCCCCAGGTATTTAGGCCAATGTTAATAGTTGCACCATATGAACAAATGTGTGTTTCTTGGAAAGGATGGAGTCAATATGCAATCAGCCAAATCTTTGTTACAAATGCAGTTTGGTGTCTGAGTGACTGCTGCCCTTTAAGAGGTCAGGGTGTACAAAAGATTCAATGACCCCTTGACCTGACAGTGAAATAACCCACCATTATGTTCAGCCAGTGTAAATAAGCATAACTGACAACGCACTAATAGGCTGCCTCTGGTCAGCCATGTGTACCTCTGACCTTAATGAAGACCTAAATCAATTAATACTTCAGGCAATAAAGACCTCTGGCTGATTAAGTTAGATAGAAATCATCTTTTCTAACGGGATTACAGCTGTAAGGTGGTGAACTTTTTATTTAATGTATGATAATCCTTTCTTCCTAGGGCCCTCTTATTTTAGCTAATGACGTTACAATTACTTCTTGCAATGTGAAATCTTTTATTCAACTACCTAGTGTGAATAAAGTTTTAAAGGTACCGTTTAGACCACAGTAATTGAAAAGCTTTGAGTTCACACTATGAACACAAATTGTATCTGACTTACGTGGTTCTAATACACCACAACCTTCAATATAATTCTAGTTTTTCTTGAACTGTTACAAATTTGTAGTCTAAAAATTCCATAAATGAGTTGATCACACACAGTTTAGTTTGACACAGGCTTTCTTTTGAGAAAATGTGTACAGTTATCAGCTAAAAGAAGAAGGATATACTCCTAAATGAAAAATATGTTATGATTATCTTTGACTAAAGAAAATTGACACTAGTAAGAATCCACGTATAACTTAACACAATGCTTGCATATCGTACTCAAAACTCCAGAACTTCCTTTTAAATAAAATAATACTTTTTCCTAAATAGGTCAAAAAGTTTAATTAATCAATAGTATATTATTTCTATCTTATTGAAATAGCTCTAACATTTTGACAATTTTCAGAGATTTAGAACTCAGTTTTCAAATGCTGTGATTCCACTTGCTAACCCTCATTTTAGGATGGAGCTTCATGTGTTTCAAAATCTAATCAATCACCTAAGCCATGAGACTATGAAACACTCACCTTTTTGCATTGTTCTTCATATTAAAGTTTTTTTATCGAAGTGTGATTTAAATTTTTCTCTTTGAACATTTATATTTGTGGGTTTAAAATTCACAGGACATACTTATCAAGAACCGAAATAAAATACTGCCATTTCATGGATGCTAAACTAGGATTATATATATTTTTTTTAATCTGCAGTTTAACAAAATTTAAATACACCATCCCACAAAGTCATATTTGACACTGAGCACAGTGTCATAATGCTATCAACACACATAAAACTCGTGCATTTCCAAATTGGAAATTACACTAAAGAGAAGTTTCATGTCATGCAGTATGCTAGACTGAGCAGCCCAAAACCTGGCAGTTCTTTAAAGAGGCTATTAACTCGACAATGCACCTGAAAAAGCCACAATATTAATTGTTATGAATACTACATCAACTTCAAAATACTATGTCTGAATACCTCCTAGTCATATTCTATGCTGCCCAACTGTAAATATCTCTGCAATCCTCTAAAAATCAAATAATTCAAATTGAGCCTTTAGACTGTGCTGTATTTACAGCAGGAAATCTCATATAATACATCCTGGAAGGTCTGTAGTACCTTGAGGTTTAACAAAATGCTATATGCACAGACTTGCGAGGGACGATCAGATCAGAAAGCTTAAGAGAAGGTAAGGTTCAGCTTGAAAACCTTTTTTAAAAAACTGTTCTGTCCTACCACAGAAAATTGTAGTATTTGCATACATATTTTTGGCAATGTGTTGGTTATATTTAAATCGTGATCACTGCCAAATCAATTTTATTCTGCTCTACAACTGATGGAAATAAAAACCACACACTTCTGATTTACAGAAGACAAAGATTCAGAAACTGATTTTTTTCACGAAAAACCCACCCCAAAAGCTGTCATTCACATTCCAAGGGAGTATGAGACACAAAACAAAAATAAACCTAGCTTTTAAAGTCAGCATCTAGGAAAGGTTCCAATACAGTGGGTAAAAAAGGCTTGCCATCTAATACATCTGTGTGGGCATGGCAGCGAGGCTGAGTCTTCTCCAGGACACTCATTTTGGTCCACTTGGAATCTCCAATACACAGAGAGGAAATTAAGAAAATGGAGGGAAAATATTCTTGACTTACTATGCATATTTTGGCCAATGTCCTGTACTGGCATACAGGGCACATATTGTTCCTTTATGGAAAATTACAGTAGACAGTTCAAAGACTTAATTACCATAGAGTATAAACTCTTCTCCACACCCTAAAGGATGTTTTTTCCTAAATAAGAAAGAGCAGCCTCCCTACCTGAAAAAGAGCAAGCTAACAAGAGTATTAATCTTTGATGCATTTCTTCCTTGGGACAGTGGAATTCTAGTCTTCATAACTATAAATCTGTCACCTTTTACAAAGCCTATCATTTACTCTCAAGCTTAAAAAAAAATAATAAAATCACAAGTTCTCCCACAACCACATTAGCAAAATCTGCCAACTGTGAAAAACTGCAGAATACTCAGCTTTATGAAAATACCTTATCTAAAAGATGGAGTAAAACCAACACCCTGATTATCATTTACTCATTTCTTATTCATATCACTTTGAATAAAGGTGCCAAACAAAACAAATAATAATAATAAAAAAGAACTAAGATTAGTCTATTCCAGAACAGTTGGAGTTGGGATGGGGAATAAGAGATCTAATCAAATCCATATTTACCAAGAAAAGTAAAGGCATATTTCAGGTTCCAGAAAAACAAGGTGGAAAAGATTAATACCTAAAAGTGTAAAGTGATGCAAATGACTCAATGTGGACATGGACTATTGAGGAATGGATACCACATTTTTCGAAAATGCATACTATACCCACCACGACTGATCGTGTTTTTTAATTAATTATATATACCTAGGTAAGGGAGGATAATGGTTGTAATTCACTTGGACTCTTAAAATATCTGATACAGCATATTTGGAAATTATTTTTAACTCTCCTAATTATAAATGCTGTTAACTAGCTGATAGTCTGTAAGGAGAGAGTAATGAAAAAGCCAATGTACTGAAGCGGGGTGCCGTAGGGATTGGTATTAGGCCTGATTTTGTTTAACATCTTCATTAAGTCAATGGAAGAACGGATTAACAGGATGGTAATGAAACCCACAGAGGATACTAAATTACAATGTGCATCAGTAGAAATAATAAAAATGGACACAGTTTTTTGAAATAAAAGCAGGAAATAAGAAAATGAGACTTAACATAGCAGAAATGAAAACTCATGCTAGAACATATGGCAAAAATTTTTTGAAATACAGATATTCATAACAAGGGAGAAAACTTGACTGCATAAGTGCTGAACAGTTTATATCAAATCGTAACTGCTCGTTACTAGAAGCAATTTCAGTATAGGACAAAAGAAGATAAGAGTCTCTGTTCTCATGAAACAGGTCTAATTAATCAGATCTACCAAATAATTGTTCAAGGATAAGTAACAGCTGCCCTTGGCTAATGAAAAGAGTGAAGTTTTCTACAACGTCAGAAACTGATAGTATGCCCTTTAGGAAAGGCATGATTTCCATATTGCAAAATGAATGCTGTAAAAGATCAGGTGATAATCAAAGTTTCAGATGATTATTCAGAGCCGATAAGTACTTTTTTCCAGAAATTTTTACATTTCATCATCAACACTGATTTTTGGTTTACAGGCTAGCATAGCTGCATTCAAAGTATGAAAAGCATTTTAATCTTCCAGGGTAAAGATATAAAAATTCCAAAAACACTTTTTTAACCCCACGTTAAATGGAGGCTGTCTAAACCTTACATGAGGTTACATAAACATTCATTTGAGGTTCCAACACGGTTCATTTGTGCATTTGCTTTTTATGACTATTATCCTACATTTATTTTGATAAGGATATCTTTACAATATATCAGCATTCTTTCTTTGTCCTTTCTGTATTAAAAAAATAATAATATATATGACTAGTATTTTCACATGACATTCCTCCCTTCTTGATTTCTACATTTTTCTCTATCTACGCTTACAGTTTCAGTGGACTGGAGAGCATATATAATAGGAGAGAGAGGTTACAAGGTAATTGTATCCACACACACTATATATAAAGGAAGATAATGAAAAAAGATAGTGTGAATGTGATATCCTTATATTCCTGTACGTGCTTATAGATTACAGCCTGTGTCTCTACTTGTATCCTTAAACATACAATCTACTCAGAAAGGGATTGCATAATATCCTTCTCACATTAACTGAAGTTTCTACTGAGAATGGCCACTTACAGTAAACTAAATCATCAGTTAAAATCACTGCAGTGATAAAGCAGTTCAAGAACGCAAAGCAGAAATTTCTAGGTTGAAGCTTTACTAACAGTAATGGTGCTACTGCTGAAGGCTGCACCACTGTTCCAGAATACAGCAGCCAGGGAGAATCAAGATTGCAGTCATTAAAGCCTCTGAAGAGTGGGTTTTTTCCATTCTTACCTGTCTTTACAGTCTTTACTCATGCCAACTGTCAAATAGGTTAGTGTGATTATAAACAGATGAGGGACAGCTAGGCAGAGAAAATACTCTGCATTGAAAGGTGAAAGCTGTTCATCACATGACAGTAATTCACAGTGTATGAAACACATTAACACCGTGACATTCTATTCTTACAGAAAAGATTTCGTTCCCAGCCATCACTTGGCTTAATATTCTTACCCAAAATATGCTTTTCATGAACGTCACTGGCTACTTTAAGATACTGGTTTGCAATAAATGGGAGTCAGGAAAGAAACACTTCCATAAAACAAGAGTGAGTTAACTGAAAAGAGTTAACTGTAATAACAGCATTAAGCTAAAAGTGATCGTTCTCATTCTAGCCATATAGTAGTTTCGTACTTTACCTGTCCTCTATGTAAACCCAGTCTCACATGGATTTTACTTATATCTATGACTACCATAATAATAATCAACATTAAAGCACTTTACTATATGTTAAAGATTATTTAGTGCGGAAGTACAACTAATAATAGACATCTCTCAGTGGAATTGAAACTTATTCATGCAACTAGATGTACATGCACAGTACACATAACAGTAATGCATCTAGAATATAACACACAATATACAGTATTTATCACAATCTTTTACCTATTTATTCATATTGTAGTGACAATACTTCCTTATATAACAGCATAACTTTCTCTGGGGATGCAACTTCCAATGCAAAAATACAAGTCAAGTTCTGATTATACATATAGAAACTGAAACTTGCAACAAAGATCCACAAATACACCTAATATTCTTGGCCAAACTAATGCCATATTATGTTTTCTGCATCATAAATTAAATCAAACTTAACAAAGAGATGCATTTGGGTATTAGGAACCCCACGGTATCAGCTGCAAAATCTGGCTGTACAGGCAGAGTCCATAGTTAAAATTCTGAATTCTGAGCAGTTAAGACATGACCCAACCTATAAACTTAATGAAATTATAAATTGACAGTGACAATGTATTATACATTCTCATATAATATGAAATACCATGTTCATGAAGTGCAATTCAAGAAAAAAAAATGCATTAGGAAATAACACGCTTGTTACATGCATGCAATTGCCTATCCTGAAGTCTAGACTCCTAACAGTTAGAACAAAATAAAATGAATGGATATTAGAGAAAGACAGCAACAATCTGAGAAATACTCTAAATATACTCATCCAAACACATTTTCACAACTTTTATTTGCTGTACCCTTAAATGTGGTGATGCAAGTCGAGGCGGACTTAAAAGAAACACAATGTCTGAGTGGCTGGGTTCGGACAAAATGGCCTTTATTGTTTATACAAACTATTTATATATCTTAGACAGTGCAGGTGTTAGACCCTGATAGGTTTTTGTGTCTTCCTTCTTGCTTGCTATTTGCTGTTGCTGTAGGTGCCCGTATGCTGCGGTTCTAAGTTCTGATACTTCACATCCTGTTTACATACCTGACAATTTGTGGCTGTCTTAAAGGTACACGGCTAAGTCTTTGAAGTCAACTAACTTATCTGCAGACCCGCTGCAGACCCCAACACTTAAACACTGACCTTTTATCAGAATTGCACTATGGACAACATCCCAATGTAAAATATCACTAAATTCCCAAATGTGCAATCAGGCAGATTTGACTATGTACTTTTCAGAGGCCACATTTTCTCTTTAGATTGGCAACACTTTATGACAAGAATTTACTTACTGACTAAGTAGTAACATGTAGCATTTAAAAATCAAGTTTCTATAACAAATTATATTTTAATCCTGTGTAGTGATTGGACTGTAAGTGTATTCTAATTATATTTTGTGCTGTAATACATATTCATTTGAGTATGGAATTAGAATCTTGTATTACACATTTTCTTGATTTTTTGTAGGTTTAGGTTGGTTTTTTTTTTGTTTGAGTTTTTTTTGTACATTCACCTTATTGTTTTCTTGTAATATTTATTTTCATAGAATTGTCTAGATGGTTTAAAGGGATAAAAGTTAGGAACTGGAAATCGCAGTATATTGACAGTATATTAGTAACTGATAGATTACTAATAAAATATGTAGCTTGTGTTCTGCCAACCAAGCTGCAATCATGTTTCTATCCATCTTAGATCATAAAGTGAGGTCAAGAATCAGTGCTTGCAAACTTACCATGTGCTTAGCCTTTTTATTTGCATTATTAAGAAAAGTAGTTATTTTGGCTAGTAAAATCTAATTGCAGAGTCAAGCCCTTTGATATAAAAATGGGTACAAAGCAAAGTGTTGAAGTTAAAAGGGGGTAAATAAGAGGAAGGAAGGGGCAGAATGCAGTAAGGAATAATCCCGTAATCAGGTTAATCAGCTGCAATATTGCCAAGACCCAGGTTCAATCCCTTTGGCCTTTTCCTTTTATCCAGTAATGGCAGTGCTGTTGCGGCAATGGGCAGTCCAGAAAGCACACCTCTCAGTGTCTCCTACTGGCACTGTTCTAATTTGTTTAAATAAACTAATGCTCTTGGACCAAGACTCTGTTCTGTTTCTTGATAAATGTCTTTATCAGGATGCTAGAAGTTAACATAGGATGGAAAGATCCCTCTGACAAAAAATATTACTAAGGATCTTACAATGAAGGTTAAACCAAAATTGACACATATCCAATTATGATTTCTACCTTGGTAATCCAACATTATCAAAAAGAAATGACCTACTGAAATTCCAACTACTGTGAGATGGCCATTCTTACCTTCTAGCTTTCTGAAATGCTGAGCATTTAGCAATACTAAAGATATTTAACATAGAATAAGCCTTATGCTACAGAACATTTAGACTGATGATCCTGTACGAACATGAATTTTGTGAAATATTTAGGCTACTTCAAAATAAGTGAGATGATAAAATGGAAATCATGTGGAGAAGGTAGATTTAATTACATTTTTGAAAATAAAATAATAATACTTACAGAAGCCTAATGTGAACACGAGATGTGATCACAAAGTTCTCTTTGAAGTATAATGGTTGAAACTTACTTAAGCACAGAAACAATGAATTAGAAACAGTACCAATGACAGAAAATCTTTGAACTTTTTATTTGAATTTTATAAATAACCAATAGAGTACCTCTTCAAAAACAGAGGCTGTATCAAAGTCTACAAATTATGCTGAGAATAGTTTCAACATCTAATTCTGCTTTTTGAGCTTAGAAAAATTATAGATGCTTCACTGAAACCATGACCTCGTATGATAATATGAAGGTCTAATATTTTGTTCATTCAGCCTACCAGAAAGATCTAATTATCAGCTAAACAGTGCACATGTGGTATCTGAAAAATAACAAAAATGTCAAAATTTCCAATGATGGAATATTTTTGTATAAATTTTATGTTCTACTTACATGACATGTAAGATTGAAGTTGCATGACTTGACTGTTCATCTATCAGTTTTAAGTAATGTTTTAGGGTTTTGTGATGCGATTGTTTTTAGTTGTTAAAAAAGTTTGGCCTAAATTCAATCAGCAAGAATTATTTGTAATGAAGTCCAGTGAAGTATAGTTAACACACAGCACCTTTCAACATGTGATTCCTGAGTTTCACAGGACATTTCACAGCATTTAACTCCAGACCTCTCAGGGTTTCTGCCCTTCAGGCATGAAGGAGTTAAATCTTATAGCTCTTCAATAGAAACAATTACATGCTGTTGCAGAAAAATATCACATGTTGATAGTGAATAATTAAATGCTCAAACCAAAGAGAAATGAACTATTTCTGTGATGTATGTTTTGAACTTCTAATAGCTAGTCTGATTCTTCAGAATAATAGCTGTGTTAGAATCTGTGTTAGAAGGGCACTAAGAAGGGTATGAAAGAATAATGCATAAAATATGAAGAAAGGTAGAGAAAGAGAGTAATTCCAATGGATATTTTTATTTGTTGTTTGTAAGGTTAACTCAGTGCCATGGACATTACTGTAAAGGAATGTTATTCACTGTACACCCTGGCCTTGTAAAGTGATACAATGCTTTGATTTTGTGCAAAATTTAGTAGAAGCAAAAACTGCACCTTGCAGGATTAGGTTCTGGATGCAGAACAAGAGAATGGTGAATTCCAAATGAAATAAGCCCTTTAAACCACCATGAGAACAATATATCAGCTCAACACCATCCCAACACAGGAAATTGAGAGTTAACCAGTGTACCCAATTTGAAATAATCTGCTACAGGGATCTGGTTTGATAGACCTTTGAAGGTCTTCAAAACTCTCACTAATATGTTATTCTCTAAAAAATATTCCCATAATTCTGCTGTCTCCCATCATTCCTTGCCTCGAGATTCATCTGTCAACTTTGATGCATCTTTAAAAGTACCCCTCCAAGCCTAAAAACCATGACTACAGACCACAGAAGAGAACTCTTTGCTTTGAAACTATCTGATCAATCAGAAGATCATTTACCTGCAAGCATTATTTGGTGAAGCTAAAGCGGCACATCAACCAGCAGCATCTGAAGGCTGAGGCAGCAAAACGTCAACAACAAATTGTCATTGGCATTCCATTTATGAACCTTCAAACAGCATCAGATCTTTTCCATGGGAAACCAGATCAGGTCAGACTGGAGCTGAATATTTCTTAACAAGCTAACCATCAAAAGAACTTACGTTTTGAATAAAAAGGCTATCATTTGTTGATTTGAATATCAAAGGGATCCACTGCAAACTCCCAGTCTAGAAAAACCTCCCTAAGCTACACCAGACAGGTGTTTAATAATCTATTATTAAGGCACTATTTTAGGTTACTCAGAATCATAAAAAATAGCTGTAACTGTGAAGCTGCAAATGGGACTGCACAAAGAAATGAATGCTATTAACATACTATTAACAATTCAAAAGAATGAGTTGACATACCAATCAAACTTGTTAATTGACTGTCAATGGCCTGTCCCTGAATATACAACATGACTGCATTATATATTTCAAATGCTGACAGGAAGACAGTTTCATTTGCATTAACTTCATAAACTGATCAACAACCAAACTGCCACATACATTTATAATGGGAAGCTGAATCATTTCAATATTCATGCAGCTCTGTAATTGTAAATTAGGTACTGGCAAACAATACAATACTGTACGTACTCTAAAACATCCTAAATTTCTCTGACCTACTTTCTTTTTTATTTTAAAAGAGCAGTGGAGAAAAGTTGTCTCTTACAGAGATGATTATTACTTTAATTTATGGTTCATGCCTTAGGCAAAATTTGTTTGCAACCTAGTTTGCAACCTTAGTTTATAACTCTACTCTAGATGCATAACTGGTCTGCAATATATGAGGCATGCAAGGTGATGTAAAATTTTTCTTGCTTCAGTTCTGTGAAATGTAAATACCATTAAAATACAGAGCAAATCTGTAAAAAAAAGTGAATGAAAATCTGTACTATTTCCCTGCTATGACACAAAACAGATGTCAGCACTGAAACCACTGAAACTTCCTAATTAGACACTGAAACATGTAATTTAAAGTGGAAAGTATTGTTCTTGCACATTCTTCCCTAAAGTATTGTTCTTGCACATTCTTCCCTACGTCCTAGAATTTACTGCCCTCAGAGGTCCTGTCTATATAAAGTATGTGTCCTAAAAATATCTTGTAATTACACCCATTCAGTTTCATTGGGAAAGACAGTGATAGCCGCCGAAATGGCTGTGATATTGCTGCCATTTTAGCCAAATGGTTAGTCAGACATACTCTGAGCAAAGTCACAAATCATAGGAGTGGAGAGCAGAAGTGCTTGTGGCTCTTCCATATTTCTGCACATATTTATCAATCCAGTGGAAATGACCAAGGGCTGGTAATAGCAGGAAAACGACAGAAAAAATTCCCAATGCAAGACACAGGCCAACATTCGTCACATTTCTCATTTAGGGCCTCCTTCTGCAACACTTACTGTCTTGCACGTCTGCTTACTAAACAATACAGTTCTAGCTAAGATAACAGAGAAGCCTTCAAATGTTATTAGTGACGCTCTATATTAGTATCTATTTGTATGCTTGAACCATATAGGGTAGATATAAAAGAAGAAATTCAGTTTTATTTGTTCACGAAGTCTTATAGGCATATTTATCACTGTTTATATAGAAATAATAATATCTCATTCACTTTGAGAATCAGAGAAATGAAGCTAAGCAGAAATGTTGCAAATTAGGATTAAGTTATGAGGGTCTGGAAGTGTTCCACTGAAGGCTAGGTAGTAATTGATGGGAAATTCTGAAGCTGTCAGGTCAGTCACATTCCCTCTATATCTGTATGACCTGGAGGAAGTATAAGCAACTTTTAAATGTCTCAACTGTAAATGCACGTTGTCTTCTTCCCCCCTCTTTTATTATTACTACTTTCATCCTGTCAATCCAGCAGTCACTTCCCTGGCTTTAAAGTTATTGCTAGAAGAACCAAGCACTATACACTAGCATAACCATACAGATATCACATAAATGTCCAATAAATCTGCAGTCATGACAATCTTCTCCTACATTTCCTTTCAGATAGAGAATATCATAGGACAATTTCTCTGCTATATATGTGAGCTGCTATATTTTAGACTTTATTATTTGTAGTATAGATGTAAGACTGAGAAGCAAAAAATATTCATATTTATTGTTCTAGGAATGGCAACTGAAGAGTAGAAAGGCTAACAAACAGAAATAGAAAACCTTTAGAAAAGCTGAATATAGTGGAGCCACTGGGGTGATGGCAGTCCCAAACCATCCTAACTGGTAATCATGAAAGATTACTTATACTACAAACTAGATATTAGCTTTGATATCTTCCTTGAAGTATAAGCTGAGTAACTGTCATACTGAATAGCATTTTATGATGGGTACTGCTAAGTTCTTACACTGACAAAACACAGATCATTAAAGCTTCAACATTCTTTCAGGTAATCAATGTAATATAAGCAGTATGTGATTAAAAGCATTTAAGCCATGAAAAGTGTCAAGGTAAAGAACAGCTCATTACTCAAAGGATGTGGTGTCTATAAAACCAGCCATCTTAGGAGGAGCTGGTCATTTATTACTCGTGCTATTAGTAACACACAACCACAGTGAATTCAGTAATTCAGGCTCCAGGATTTATAAACTTTGATCATAAAATATATACATATATACAGCTGAAATATATGCACATATACATATTACTGTAACAGAAATGATGTGACGGATGTTCATGTTTCAAAAAGAGACTTGATTAATTTTAAGAAGCTACAGTTTGTCTGCACTGCATCAAAATCAACATTTGAAATAGTCACATTCTAATTTACTTAAATACACATCATCAACAAATTTTTCAAATTTTCACTATCTTAGCTGAAATCTTCCTGACTCTCCAATAGCCTGTGGCCAGCATAGCTTTCCTAGGTGAGGATAAAAACTCTGTCCTTGAGAAGAATGAAACTTTCAATCATGCAGATAAAGTCCCATCCTTGTGGGAAATGGTGCTTTCTTGGAGATCAGCATGAGACTAGAGAAATAATTTGGACACAAAACTTGATTCTCACAAAAGTCATGATCATTATCTTTTAATTGGAAGACAGGCTTCTCAAACATTATGGACATTTTATAAGACAAAAAAAGGATTAAGTCAAACACTTCCAAACAGCACAGAGCTGCAGGTATACCGTTTCTTTTGGAAGAGGATGGTGAGTACAAGAAATGTGTAACCAGTGTCTGTGCTGAATGCATTACTGTCAGCTGCTCGGTGATTAACGGCAAGATCAGGACTTGTATTATACCGTACTGCAGAGGTAGAAGGGTTCAAGCAACTAATCCCATTCCTAGTTCATAACTGAACAATGAGCAGCTTAACACAAACCTGTCTGTATTTGCTGGTTTTATACAGAAAAAGTGAGAAGAACAAATAAAAAATGTATTGTAACTTACTGAGAAAATATTCAGTGGATTAGATGCCTAACAAAACTATTCTCGCTTGCATTACAGTCCTGTTTCCATTCCCACAGAAGAAACGTTATTTTGAGATTTGCTTTAGTCTGAATCACTATTATAATTCTTTAAAATACAGTAAGTAAAAATTTAATTTAAATGGTTCACCCAGATGGATTGAAAAGAAGAAAATATTAAAGAGGTCAGATGTTCCATATTCCTAAGCATTTGTGCAAAATCAGTGCTTGTTTCGTGTGGGAAAGTACAACAATATTAACACTGGCTTATATGTACATCTTGCATACACGTGCCAAGGAGAATGCAACAGGAAAAAGAAGCAATTTCATAAATCTAGAATATACCTTGTATTAAATATATAGCTCTAAAATTAGTCTAATTGTTAAGAAACTATAGGAGCAGCATAACCAGGAAGGTAATTTATTGATTTCAACTTTAGTTTTAGTATTACGATACAGGGAGATATATAAACAAATACTCACATATACATAATATTAACATACCAGAGATGAAAACTGAAGCACTGATTGGGAGATACCAGAAATCAGGTTAGATATGGAAACTATATCTGTATTTGATAATAAGTGAAATATAGTTGCATTTACATTTGAGAAGATAAACCTGAATCTATTTTCAGAATGTTAAGTTATGACAAACATATTAAACCAATCAACATTAACAAACTAAAGTGATTTTCTGAAATTCTCAACAACTATGGGAACAATGTATTTCATCCCAGGAGTTTTTTTTTTTCTTTATTTCTCAGGCATTTTAAAGGGTAAACTTGAGAGAATGAATGTTTTGTAACCCAGAAAACTCACCATCGTCCAGTCTTTACCTAATGTCTACATTTCATTTAAGGAATTCAAAATGATTGCTAACTTTTCAGAATTTAGGAAAAAAAATAACCTTGCAGATTCGTTACTGTTACAAAGAAGAAAGCTGGAACTTCACACAATGTGAGCTGCAGACAGACTTGACTGAGATTCTTTAGGCATTTCCTCAAACACAGAATAAGATCTGACAGATTGCTTCACGTGAGGGAAAGGCCCAGAAAGAAAATGTTAAAATGTTTGGCAAACGTTTAGTAACCTATCCATTTAAGGATTATTCAAAGCTTTTCCATCCCACTAGCAGAAGACTGCTGCTACTGTCTCCAGAGGACTCAGTCCCAAATAAACATACCTTATTATAAATCTCTTTTTAACTTTATGTGCTCTTTGTCCAAGGGCTGAAATCAATGTAATAACTCCAGAAATTATACACATTTGATATTGTTTGTCAAAGCCCAATTTAGCATGACTAGAATTCACTTATCTACCAAGAAAATTACAACAAAATTAAACCAGCAGGAAACAGTGTGTCTCATCTAAGCATTTGTCACAGAATAGCTGCAACATTTGTAAGCCACATTAGTTGCACGACCCCAACATAAGAAAAAGTAAATCAAACATTTTTCAGTAACACATTTGCAGTTAGTCTAATATATCATTTACTACACTCATCCCAGCTTTCACAGGAATCTCATCCTGTTCAATTGTCATCATTATAATTACCCCCTTTCCACAGAGGCAAGGAACTGGCACGTATGCAGAGAAGTAAACAGCAGCCTCTTCTGCTGGTGGATTAGGCTCAGCATTGCCAGTCTTGTTTATTGAGTATTTGACCTTCACAGGAGCAGTTCTCAGGTGCCCCTTAATGACAGAAAAATCTTGTTAACTAATTTAAAGCTTTTAATGCCCAATTTTCTAAAGCAGGAATGTCACTGCAATTTCTTCATTTGATACATTCATGACTTTTACTGCCATGAAATTAGACTGTTGTAGAAGTCTAGCATGTTACAGATTTCAAAGTGGCATTGATCTGCTGTATCAGCTCTGATCAACCTCAGATTGCTAAGGCAGGAAGAGGGCTTCTTTCTCCTCTACACGCTAAGAGGGTTTCTTTCTATCACAGAAGCATTGGGTTTCTCTGTCGTAACTGGTAAAACATGGATGAACCTAAAGATTATAATTACCCCTCTCTCTAAAACAAAAAATCTATTAGATCTCAACAGAATTAGTCTGCTGTCTTTCTTCCACAAAACCAAGTATGCCATGTAATTTACAATGCCTCATTCAACCAACTCAAACTCTAGCCATTATAAAGCAAAACTACAGGGTTTTTTTAAAGTTTTGGGTTTTTTTAAAAGGTAAAGCATATAGTTAGTTTAAAAGTTTACTACATCCCTTCCAGGAATACAATAACAATGATGCAACAACAACAACAACAAAACCCAAAAATAAAAATCACCATAAAGCACTGTTCTACTATTTCAGTCTAAGATAAGTATACAGCAAAAAACATGATGCAGCAGTCCAATTTCCTGCCTATACCATGTACCTCGGAACTCCTGAAGCCTACATAGCATATGGATGTGCTATGTAATCATTTAATTTATGAAAACATTCCACAGCACTCAGAATTTGTTTTAGTGTTGAACCGATTAGTTTCTTTATATGTCTTGTTATATGTCAATGTCTTCACAATTCATGCTGTGTTTTTAAAAACAACAATCTACATTACCAGACATGTCAGTAACATGAAAACTACTATTTCCTATATATCAAAAGTACTCCAGCAATAAGGTGCCTAGGTGACTCATTCAACTCTAAATGCTCCAGAATTTTAGTCTTAGACTTCTAAAGCCAGCTTCTTTATATGCTGAACTCCTTGAAGTCTCACAGATACCTCTGTTGAGGCTCTCAATGACCGCTGAGAATTTTGATCCGGCAGCCCAGAGACAAAGAATCCATAGTTCCCCTTCAGACTTTAAAAAAAAAGTCTGTCCCTCTGTAATATGTGTGTTTATGTAAGTACATATATATATATATATATATATATATACAGAAATAAAAATAAACATAAGCATACTACCAACACTATCTTTCTATACTATGTATATTCTGGTTATAGATTAAAGTATTTTCATTCAAAAAATGAAGAATATAGAGACAACAGGAAGACTTTCAAGTGCTTCAGAGACCTGCACAGAATAAAAAAGTATGGGAGGGTGATCGAGCTTGATAGGTCAAGATATCATAATTAAGTATTAAAGATCACAATATAACAATGAAAGGGAAAGTAGGAAGAAAATGCAAATCTATAAATTATGTGAAAATATCAATTCTACTGATAGTCAAATGACATCAGTGGAGCTTACTGCGATGCAATGACAGCTTAAATGAACACCTCTGTGAGCAGTGTAGGAAAAGTCATCTGTAAGGAAATGTGGCAGAAATAGCCACTGATTTTTGTCTATGGGAGACATACACTACACACCAGCAAAACAATTTCATAGCACTGTAGTTTGCATGTTCCCTCCAAGCTCAGATACGGAATTAGCCCTTTAGAGGAATCAGACTATAAATGTGCAAGTTAAAATTCTATATTAATTGTATCACTTAAATTTCAAAAGCAAGCTATTCCCACAAGTTGGTCAGACTGCACAACTTTGATTACAACCTTTTATATATCCATTATTAAAATTCATTCTTATTTACACAGTCACATCTACATTTTATGTGGGAGCCCTGCAACTGCTCTACAGTTAAATCTATGTTTTCTTCTCTCATCTGCTAGATGGCACGTAGCTTCGAATGGCCTCCCAAACAGGAATCTCTCATGTTCTGGTAGTTCCACCTTCCCTGACCCATTCACATAGCACCATCATCACTCTCCTGACAAAGCAAGGACCATGCCTCGTTTCATTCACCTGATACTGTAAACGAGGAAGAGCAGGGAGTACTGCTGGGTTCCACTGGCCCCTCTGCAATATCTTGTTCAGCAATTTGAAAGAGTATGGAACTGGCAGGTGCCTTGAGACTAAGAAAAAGATGAGGAAAGACAACTCTGCTCTCCCCAGGCAGCAACTCTATTCAGTATCTCTCAGAAAAGAGAGGAACATAATTTTCTCTAGTGCTGAAGTTACATGAGTAACAAGATAGTGAATTACAGTATTAATCATGCTCTATGAATACAAACGGGCACTATTCCAGAGTTCTGGGACTCCACAGAAAGAAAAATGAACAATGAGAGCAATATAATACTAATTCGCAGGTAAAGAACTGAGACCTAGTACAGTTAAACAATTTCCCCAGGTTTACAAAGGAAGTCTTGTATGTGAAACAGATACTCGGACCCTTTTCAGTGAGCATCACATACCTTTGATGTCCCACTGTGACCACTTATGCTTTAGATCTTTTAGTCCAGCCTGAATTATCAGTAAAACAATGCATGTAGATATATAACATGAGTCCAGTAACAGTAACACCATGTGTTCTGAAACATGGCAGATGACATTCCTAATCAGATTACTGTTTTCACGCATGTTGCTTTCATCCTGAAAAATATTTTTTTAGTTGTAATTTATCCAAGTATATTAAAAAGCATTTTAATTTACATTAAGGATTTCACAGTCAGAAAGTTATTCCTGAAGGGTATGTGACTAATAGCTCCGGAGACTTACAATGTTTATTTACAAACATACACAGCATCAGCCAGAGCTCCTGGAAGTCACTCTGTCAGTAAAGCTTAGAGTTATTGTAGGGGGACACCAGTTTAGTCTCCAGGACAGCTGAGTCATGTGCTTTGCAGCTGACAGAGTAGTGCAGTGTAGTCTTCTGAAATGTCACAGTTAAGTCAAAATTATTATGCATAGTGAGAGTAGTCACCCAGTTTGAAAGAAGGGCATAACATACTAGTTTTAAAACTTTTTTCTCGGATCACAGTAGGAGTAAACAAAAAGTTCTGTAATGATAACACCCCAAGCCTTGCAATATCCAAGTGCCTCTCGAACACTTAATGGATCTGACAGCATAAGCTCTGTGAGATACTACTGCACTGCCCACACAGCCCAAAACACTCTGATGTGCTAAAACGCAACCCCACAAACAACATCAGTGCCTATCAGTTTGACCCTCCTGATACCTGAAGTTTAGAATCCATCAACTAAATAATGCATATTAACCTGTGAAATACATGCAATATTGTTGTCAAGCGTATATCTCAAGCATGCCTTTAGCAGAAATTAGACCTCTAAATGAAAGACTATTATACCTGAAATTCCTGCTCAAAGTCCTAAGAGAGTGTAAGTTTTCATTGTAAATTTCCCTCACTACTTAAAGTTTTGCTCATACATAAGCATCAGACCTGCCCAATGCTACACATCTCTGGACATTCCCTGCATCTAAGTGCTAATAGGACCTACAAACCATGAGTTCCCCAACTCTGCCTTCTGCCACAACAATGTCACAATATGTAAATATCTTTATTCAGCTGACCTTAAAAAACCTTACTACGGGATAGCAAATTACAGAAACCCATCTTAATGTGTACACTTTCTGAACTCAGTCTCATGATTAAGTTCCATGGAGCAACACTGCCTTTGGTATAGTTGCTTTTCCAACTGGGAGGAAAAATTGAAAGAGTCACGGACAATGAAACAAACATTACAACTATGGCATCACCTAGTACAGTGCCACAGGAAGGCTTCACCTGCATCTACACCTACAGCAGAAATTTAATCTCTTGTTTTAAGTGAGTGCTAGGAGGAATCACTTTCAAATTCATAAAACACTTAATTGCAAACATTTCTCGAAACTACTTAGTTAAGAAGTAGTAACTATAACATGAGTTAAAATTATGATTTTAATTAAATCTTATATCTATATGCTTCAGCCCTTATAACACATCTCTTCAAAATATCTCAAGTAATTTAAAAACATCCCACATCTTTCAGTACACTGCTGTTGAAAAACAGAGTGCAACCATGCTGATTTTTTAAAGCTTTTATACATTATTATTATAATTACATAAGCATTTCATCTGGAAGCCAGAGTAATGGTTAACATGGAATAGAAATTTCTGGTTTTCCCTAACCATGAGTAGCTTTTCAAAGTGCAGCTTAAAACCAGTATCTTTATGAATTGTCCATCTACTGTTTATTTTGTTAATATATTTTAAAGGAAATATCTTTAATGACAGTACAGCTGAAACTAATTTCTATCTTTCTTTAGCACTTAAATGATGCTTTTCACCACGTGTTTTGAGTGCCACAGTTGCATCAAGACATATTCATAATCAAAAGCTTAAATTGGATAGCATATGTGTAGCTATCAGAAAACCTACAACCTTAACAGAGAATATTTTAAGTCTTGTGAGACAAATGGGACCCACAAATGTGAAAGAATAAAACTGGAAGAAAACTGTAACTGAGATTTCTCATTTTAGAGCTATTATTAAACTCCTAAAAGCTAAATGCGTTTTTTCTGAGAGAACAATCTCTCCAGTCAAAACCAATTCAGAACAATCCCAGGTCTAAATTGTTGAGGAAAGAGGAGTTGGTTTCCTATTTTAAATTCCTCTGAATTTTCAGGAGGCTCTGGATAGAACCTTACAGTGATTCACAGGCTGGTATAAATTTCAGCAGTCTGTGCAAGTCAGTGTAAACTACAGGGAGCTGGAAGAAGAGATTGTGATTTGCAGCTGTTATTTATATGCACGGTGTTTTAAGGCACTGTAAAGAGACAAGACAAATTACTTCCTTTGATTCAATTCTCAGTCTGGTTTTATATGCCTAAAATAAGCACAGACTCAGGATAAGAGCTGGAAGATGCATGCAGAGCTTCTAATCAAAGTAAAGGACTTACTTAACAACCTTAGTAACCGCCTGATTATTTTTTGTAACCAGCCACTGAAAATTAATAACCTTCAGAGAAAAATACATAATAATTGAAAAACCAAATATAAACAAGCAAATAAAAAATATAATTTAAAATAGAAAATGATATGGTTGAATGTGAGGGGAGGCAGAGGCAAAAAGCAAGGTGCATAAATAGGCCTATCATTTATAACTTGCTTTGCTTCACTTTCTTCTGTCCATAGGTTTTATTGTGTATTTATACATCTACAGACATCTGGCAGTTTAGCCAGAGTAGAAACTTCAAATGCGCTTGTGAATATTCATGCCTCAGATACGTTCACCATACAAGCAGATATCAAGACTACAATGCACGCACAGCAAACTGACACTTCTACTATAAGACTTCCCTATTACATAAGAACTCTGTACATGATAGTATTTCTTCAGGTTTATTTAAAGTTATTCAAAAATCTCTTTATGGAATTGCCTTCAGCTTGACCTTCAAGCATATTTAAATGTTTAATGGACTGCATTTAACTGAAAAATCTGCTTAGAATGTAAAAATTAAGTAAATGAATAAAAATCCTGAAACAAATCTCAATTAAGTGGATACTTGTGTAATTATTGCTGTCTTTCAGTTTAAATGGAATTAGCATATCACATAAGAACATACCCTGGTAAAGCTAAAAGATGAGTATGAAACAAACCCCAGCATTTTACCCTATTAGTGTTGCATCAGTTCTTTACCCTTCCACCTTCCATCTCCCTGAATCTCTCAATGGCCACATTCAGTTTTTGTATCCCAGCACTCCCTAGACATTGTTTTTACATATGCAACAATAGTATTTTCAGGGTGACGCTTCATGAATATTATTAGCACCTCACAGCAAATAATAATTGCAGTCACTAAAAAGATTCTCAAACTTTGGGTAAATTTCTTACTCTACCAGTGCTTACTGTATCAATATTGTCTGTTTAGAACCATACTTGGCATGTAATAGATGAAAGTTTCAGTCTAAATTTCCTAAATAAGTGTAACTTGGAACAGAATTTTATTACCAAATAACATTAAATATCCAGAAGTACAGATGTATCAATGGTGAATAAAATTAAAAACATATGACCACAACAACTACTGTTACAGTTACTCAGCTTTCGTATAAAATCATGTTTTCAGAAAATCTCAATAGCTTTATTATATATGCACACTTCTAAAGTTTTTAGTCTGTCTTACATATGACCAGATTTTCAAAATTGCTCAGCAGCTAGCAGTTCCCATGGAGAAATGAAGAACTCAGAAAAAGAAAACGTTATCAACTACAATCTTAATATGAAAATACAGTTAGTTAACTACCAGTATACTGAAAATAAAAGATTTCTATTTTGAAGTACTGTCATGCTGAGCCCTCCTGAACACTAGTTGAACGATGAAGGTAGTTAATTTTTTTGCAAAGACAATGATTTTCTATAATCAGAAGGGGGAAAAAAACCCCAACAGCAATAAAAATTGTGTATGAGTCTAGGAGGCAAATATTACTAACAGCCACCTTCCCTGCTTAGCACAGAAAACAACTGAATTGTGAACAGTCCTATAGTATACAGCTAAAATAAAGAAGAATGGCAAAAGTGGTGGTGAGGTGCCAAGGCAGACTAGCAGTGTTTCAGACCCACCTTTGTGATTTACATGTATTGAGGCATTGTATATACTTTTTGTAAATTACAGTAATTAACTTTTTGGTATTCTGAATAGGAAGGAAGGCTGGGGAAGAAGACAGACACAGAGGAATTCAGTTGAGAATGTAATAAACTGAACTAATCACTTGGAACCTGCTCATCTTTAATCCGCTTTGGTCTTCCTCTTGGGAAGGGAAAACTCCACCAGCCGTACTGGAGGTCTCACTCGTCTGTAGCTCTCTCATGCTTTCTAGTCTGACTCTCTTCAATTTACAGTCTTCCATGCGCTATATCAAATACTTTTCAGAATAACACTTCTGACTCAGTAAATGAGATGTCTGCAGGTATGCTTGACATCTTAATATCCTGCAACATTCTTCTTGAGAAAACAAACACTTAAATAACTATTTTATGGCTTACCCATTTTATAAGAGTACAACAAACAAAAGCTACTTTTCCCTGGAAATTTCTTTCAAATTTTTACATTTAAGAAAAAGATTCAAATCCTGAAAAAAGTAGCAGGTTTATAAAAATGGTGGCGTATTGAACCTTGGCAATACTTGCTACTTTTCTCCAAATTCTGAAATGTTAAATTAAAAATACATCAAAAGCACTTGTCTGCTTACTTTTTGCACAAATTTCATACTCTTTACTTAAACAAGCATAAATGTTGAAAACATTCTTTCTGCTATGTCCCACAGCTACATGGTTCCACTTTTTTTTCCTATTTTATTTGAGGACACAGGGAGATCTGTAGGAAAGGGAAACTTTGGATTGCTCAAGACTCTGGGCTGAGTCCTTACTCTTCACAAACTGCAGTAGTAGTAACGTGGAAATGAGCATATTAAAGTTCATAAAGGCCTCATATAATTATACAATTGCAAATAAATAGTTTTCCTGCACTTTTCCATTGTTTCACTTCCCTTATGCTTTTCTTTGTATCTTGAAGTTTTGCTTTCCTCTCTTCTGTAGTTCAGGATTCTTATTAGTAAGGGGAAATCAGGCTGGATCCGACAGCCCAAGAGAGGCGAGGCTGCTGCAGCTCTCTGCACCCGGTCCAACCCCAGCACATATTCCCAGCGGGCACATGCACACAGATCATGCATATGCACCACATACATAAAAATGTATGTGGCCAGCCACACCAATCAATGCAGAGCCCTCACGTGAATGCACACCAAAAGCCCCACCACAGTCCACTCCTGGCTGAGCAGGATGGAGGTGCATTAGTAAGAATAGAAATACACACACAGTATAACACAGATCCCTCCGGCAACCAGGCTCAGACACTCAGTCTGCCCAGCAGCTGCCCCTGGATCCCAGTCTCCCCAGTTGCTGTCACCTGGACGTACAGGCCCCTGAGGCTGCAGCCCCACGCCAGCTGCTGGTGCAGGCCCTGCACTCCCACACAGACGCACGTGCACATATATATCCCCCCAACATTGGCCTTGGTGTCACTCGCTCGGGTCTCTCTAGTCACCACCACCCAGACACATGTGCCCTCTGACCTGTAGCTGACTCCCATTGCTGGGACCCAGACTCCCGTGTGCAGGTGCCCTCAGTTGAGAGCCCCTCACCCAGGAAAGAGTTAGCGAGGAACTGAATAAGAGGATAGGCCCGACTGAGTTTCTATAATGAAATGACTGGCTTGGTAGATGAGGTGGGAGCAGTGGATATTGTCTACTTGGACCTCAGTGAGCCTTTTGACACCATCTCCCACAACAACCTCATAGAGAAGCTGCTGATGTGTGGGCTGGATGAGCGGTGAGGTGGACTGAAAACTGGCTGAATGGCCAGGCTCAGAGGGTCAGCATATCAGTGGCACAAAGTCTCACAGATCACCAGTAACTAGTGGTCTACCCCAGGAGTCAACACTGGGTCCAATCTAGTTCAACGTCTTCATTCATGATCTGGAAGATGGGGCAGTGTACCCTTGGCAATTTTGCACACGATACACAATTGGAAGGAGTGGCTGATACACCAGACAGTTGTGCTGCCATTCAGATGGACCCCTGGATACATGTGCTGACAGGAACGAACATTATGAAGTTCAACAAGCAGAAGTTGAAAGTCCTGCACCTGGGGAGGAATAAACCCATGCTGGGGCCTGCTGGCTAGTTTGTAGAAAAGGACACTAAGCTGAGCATGAGTCAGCAATATGCCCTTGCAGCACAGTGTGATGCTATCCTGGGCTGCATTTGGAGCGGCACTGCCAGCAGGTCGAGGGAGGTGATCTTTCCCCTCTGCTCAGCACTGGTGAGGGCACACTTGGGAGCTGCGTCCAGTGCTGGGCTCCCCAGTACAAGAGACAGAGTGTTCAGTGAAGGGCCACGAAGATGATTAAGAGACTGGAGCATCTCACCTACTAGGGAAGGCTGAGAGAACTCAGACTGTTATGTAAAGAAGAGAAGGCTCAGGGAGGGCACCTCATTAGTATATAGAAATAATTGAAGGGAGGCTGCAAAGAGGACAAAGCCAATCTCTTTTCAGTGGTGTGCAATGACAGGACCAGAGGTAATGGGCACCAAGTGATACGCAGGAGGTTCCCTCTGAATATTAAGAAACACCTTTTTACTGTGAGAGTGACTGAGCTCTGGCATGGGTTGCCCAGAAAGGTTGTGGACTCTCATTCCTTGGACATATTCAAAAGCTGTCTGGACATGGTCCTGGGCAACCTGCTCTAGATGGCCCTACTTGAGCAGAGGGGAAGGACAATATGATCTCTAGAGGTCTCTTCCAACCTCAACCATTCTGCAATTCTGTGACATATCTGTACAGACAGGCACATGAGCAGGTCATGTTATGGCATAACTCACAGCTCCATCTCACATGTGAATGAATGCTCTTTAGACATTCCCTGTCACTAACAATAGTTTTAACCCTGTTTTCATTGGTCATTTGCTCTTCCTCTCAATGCTAGTCCTTTCTGTTGCTTTCTAAAAACAATGTAATATGGAAGTAGCTGAAAAGCCAACAGACTAAGCACAGTACAATTTAGCTGGGTGAGTGCAGTACAGACACACTCCAACCCAATTTCCATCTACAGACTGTACCTTCCGCTCCCAGACTCTCTAAATAGTTTTACCATAATGTAGTCAGAGTACCATGTCCACTGCCTCACATGCAAATGCTATTACTTCTGCACTCCTATTTCTTCTTCTCTCAACCCTTTTCCCATTTTTACAGACCAACTGAAAACAAGATGCAAAGGACATAAACTCTTAGTAAAGCAGAGTCTGACTTTGCTGTTCTTTTCTCCTGTGTCTACCAAAATGGGAATGAGTGCCTCCTCCCCTTTTTACTAAGCCTAAGAGCTACAGCAATAGAACTTTGTAAAATATTATGATAACTTTCTAGAGAATTCACAAATAGTCTAGGAGAATTTTTAAACAGACACTGAAGTTATGAATTTCCAACAAAGAAAATTACTTAAATATTTAGGTTCTCTCTGGTTATTACTGTTAAAAGAAACAGTTATTATTTATACAAATTGTTTCCCTGAAAAAATAACTTGTTATATGACATCATAAGGTTTCTGATTTACATCCCCTGATCTGACATCAAAACAAGTAATAAACATCCATACCTGACCCCTGCAGTGGGCCTGTTTTGCACTACTCTACTTTTACAGAAAGCTAAAACATTTGGCTTTCAAAGGATCAAATCCAAAGCCTCACTGGCCAGGAACATGAAGTCCAGTAAATGACCTATCTCCAGGTGAATATAAGGAGGACTTGTCTCTCCCTGCATAATTTTTGTTCAGTTGCCTTCTGTTCTCTCTGCCTTCTCTTGAGTTGGGTGACTGGCACAGCCTACTGAGGATGTTAAGACCACAGACTATTTCAATCTTTGCCTTCAGACAAGGGGTTTTCATTATCTTCATGCAAATTCCTCATTCAGAAGTTCAAAACTACATAGGAAGCTCTAAGGAATCAGAAGGAGATAGGGATGCATATTACAGCAGAATTGAATCTGAAGGATCTTTTAAGTGAAGAACTGTAAGAACAGAAAGAACACAGATCAACCATTAATTCCTAGATTGAATCTGTGGCATAAATGACTGGAAAAACAAAATTTTTTTTTTATACATGCTGATAAACTACATTGGAAGTCATTGACAGTCAACAGAAAAAATCCCTATAGAGCAAAGTAATTTTCAAAGAACAACACTTAATATGCATGCGTAAAGTGTTCTCTCTATTAATTTCTCTGAAGATTTCCCGATGTGAAAGACAAGAAAGAAATGTATGCAAAAAAGGTAATGGAAACACAGAAGAGAAAACCCACTTTGGAGTATGTGTTATTCTCACTGAAATCCTTAAAAATCTAGAAAAAAAATCCCCAGTTTTCATCTCATCGCCTCCTCCCTTTTGAACAATATCACCTCATTTCTTTCATGTTAGTAGTTTTAGTAGGGTATGGTTTCACAGAAAAGAATTAGAGTTTGATTGTCTTCCCACACAGTATATAAAGTATTAGAAAAATATGCTGTTCAGTTTCTTTATTTCAGCATTTTGTTCATTTTAGAATGGCCCACATTTAAATGACAGTGACACCAAATATCTCCTATCACATACTGCCTTTCTCCAAATGTAACAAAAAAAGAAATGTGTGGATTCTACCCAACATAAGCTACTGAATCCCACAGTGATACCACATGGACCCTATAAAAAGTGATAAATGAACTCTCGTGATCAGAAATGGCAAATATGGAGAATATTTGACATAACAAGTTGTGTTACCCATTTCTTGTGTACTTCCATACCCTCATCCTTCACTGGACACATTCTTAACAAAATATGTGTAGAGCATATCATAATTTAAGTATTTTACATGGTTCCTATTATCAGAAAGGGGAATCCTACAGACATGTTTTAAATTCATCACCAGATATTGGAAGTAAACTTTGCAAAGAGGCCCAGCATAAAAATGTTGATTGAAAATTCTTTATCAAGATTAAATTAATACAAATAATTGAACAGTAATAGTAAATGAAAAGTTTCAGAGGTATTACCTTTTTTAAATCAGTCCTCCATGTTTTGAACTCTGCTTTTATATCACCAGGCATTGTATTTCTATATTCTATAATTAAGTCAAACAAGAAAAGACTGACAATTGTGATTCTTTGCTCTGAGGTTTTTCAAGATTACTTACTAAATTCAAGTTATTCACTCATCACCATCAGCTCTCAAAACTCAAAGTCAAGCTACATGACCAAAACTGAAGTGGTTAGCAGACAGTGCGAAACATTTTCTGAAAAACGTCAGTAAAGAAATTACAGAAAAACTTAACACTTGTTGCTTTTCACTCAAAAGTTACCAGAATATATCTTACGAATAAAATATTAACCAACCTTTAAATACAGAGATGCAAAGATTATTTATTCTGTCATTTTACAAAATATAATCAGCATATATCACCCAGCAAAGTAATAAAAATACACTCTGGCTTCTAAAGATTTTCTTCACCATGTGCAATACTAAATAATACAGGATCTGGGGTTCCAATTCAATAAAAAATATAGGTAATTTTTTTAAGCTACAGACAAGACATAAGAACCTTTTTTTGTTACACAAATCATATTTTTCCTTCACTGGTACCACACATCAATTACGATCTCTGACTACCATAGCAATTTCTCTGAAAACTTAATCAAAGCTGTAAACTATGGAAAAGAAAGTGATCAAGAAAACTGAGAACATATACAGAAGGCTACTATTTTGCAGACAAAAAATTATTTTGAATAGTTTGGGCTGACATTATTAAAATGTTTTTTTTTTATGCAGAAACCTATAAATACTTTCTTCCAAAAAAACCCCCACGCCTGATCAAATTGTAATTGTGCAGTGCCATTAGTTTCACATGTATCTTGATATCAGGTACCGGGTGTTGAAAGACTTGTTTATGTTGAGTTGTACCCTAAGGTAATTCAGTTTTCAAAAATCAGATTTTTACAACAATAACCATCTGAAAGACAGCAGCCTGACAACCAACCTCAGGAAGGAAGAATTATTTGAGTCCCACGGACAGTAAAGTAGGTCCTTAGAAGTGACAATTTCTTTTGTATTTTTCCCTTTTTTATTTTGATTTTGTTATTAGACCCTCAACTCGCAAATGCTCAACTGTCACAAAAGATCAGTGTTACTGAACCACCGGCATTAATCTGTTGTTTGAAATGTATAAAGAAAGACAAATAAAGGAGACATTGCAAAATGTCTTCCTCAAGTAGAACCAGATACTGAAATGATAAATAACATAACCTATGAGCCCTAGTTATAATGTTCTTGGGCAGAAGAGATTTCTAAATATCAAAGACTGTTGCTTCATTGTCAGATGGTCCATAAATAAACCATGGTCAATTCATGACATTGGACCTTTTCTTCTTGCTATGCTACTGTAAATAAGTGTGTTCCCCTTGCCTGTCTGAATTCTACATGCCTGTTACCAGAAATGCCGCAGCATATAAGTAACACTGTCATGACTGTTTTGTCAGCTACATGCTGATTATCCTCTTCTATCTGCAGTTTGGGAACATTATCAAGGTCAGAAGCAATCGCTCAGAAAACTGATCTGGTAGCTCTTGTATCTGATAATTTCTGTAAGGAATTTTCATAAATAAACTTCATAACACAGTTAGTGGAAGGTCTACCTTTCTTACATACTGTAGAAACAAAAATTGTACCAGTAACCTGTCAAGTATCTAGTCAACGTGTTCATTTATTGCATGTAATCATGGCTTATTCCAAAATGACACAAGTCTAATTTACTGTTACCATATCTAACTTCCATGTGTGTTTGGGCAAATGCCCACCTCCCTCAACTCTCCTGACCTCCACATTTTTTTTCTTTTTTGACAAATTGGTTATGAGGCATTTACAACTGATGCACATATCGTGAAATTATTTCTGCCGAGCTTCCTCCATGACCTGCCCGTGGGACATGACAAGCTTTGAGATGCATCGCTCTATCAAACTGAATCTTTCCAGGACAATGCAAATTATGACAAATTCCATCATCCCGCATTATGCGCTTCATGCTAATCTTCCTAATTCGAGAAAATCAGAAGGGCTTGCTGTTCTGCTGAAGGGCACGTTGTCTGAATGAATGATGGTGAAAGAACGTTCGCAATCCTCTTCATCTTCTAATCCCAGCTGTGGCCACCTCTGCCCTAAAACCACTGGGCAACCTTTCCTCCTAATTCTTGCATCAGAATTAACTCAGGATCAGTCTTTTGACAGAGTATAAAGAATAAGAATGGTTTTTTGGTTCTGGACTTCAATGGCAGCACATCTTTCAAAAAGCATTTTAAACAAAATTTTCCCCATAGACTTTTTCTGCCTATTTCTTCAAGTCTGCCAGACAGTCACAGTAGGAGTGAAATCTCCATGAAAAGTTACATTACCTTCCAGACTGGGTTTTTAAACCGTTTCAGCGTTAGGTTTCAGAAAATTTCTGGTCTCGAGCACTTTTTACTTTGGGAGGTTATGCTGCAGACGCAAAACAAACCACCAGCCTGCAACACATTCTTCAGAACGTCCCTAGGAGTGACACCAGCCACATCTCCGAATCATTCTTCGCTAGCTCAGAAGGTGGCAGTATTACTACATGAAAGACACTTGCTAGCTGACTAGCATTCCGTACCCACATAGCTGAAATAAACATGTTTAATTCCCAAAGAAGCATATATTTTATCCTGTGGCATAATTTACTTATAACATTAAAACTCAAACATGGAGCAATTTGTAGCAATAACTATGATTATGCTGTTAGTGGCCCAAATGTCACTGTCTAGATTAGGCTAAATGATACCTAGCACCAAAGAGCTTCTGTGATTTATTTTTTATTATCACTGGTAGAAGTTGCATGCTTAAAAGGCTCCTCATTCAAATTATTCAGTCTTCTCGATGACTGAGGTAATCATAGAAAATCTTATAAGAAATTATACAAGCTTTAAATCATAGCCATGCTTAAAATATATAAATGTTTTGGGCAGGCAGATATGTTATTATAGATTTTTAAATAAAACTTCACGGTAAAAATACAATGCATACTGAAGAAGGAGAACTAAAATGTATCACAGTTTTTTCAGTCTGCAAGACTAAAAACTGAAAGGGTTTGGAATCAAGAAAAGGATGTATCACTATGAAATGTATACGTTTTAAAAAATTCTCAGAAATATTAATAAACATATTTATGAAGCTGTTTCATTGAAAAGGAGAGAAAAATTGAGATTTTTAAATAGCTTTTGCATCAATTTACATTCAACTAATGGGATCCTTTTCCTTCCTATTTTATTGTCAGAACATTTCCATCTACAGGAACTCTGTGAAAATTAAAGATAGCATTTTTCTTTCATACTATTACTTTAAATAAGAGTAGAATTTTTATTTATGAAAAACGAAGTGTAAGCCACACTTTCTCGTTGAATAAGCTTTTCAGAATGAATAAACAAACACTCAGTAACTACAGTGCAGACAAGTTTTATTTTGCATTTAGTCTATGCTTTAATGGAATCTTGCATAATTGGCTTGATGTTTTACTGAGTCTTCATACATGCCTAATAAGTACATAGCACAGATCCACATTAAAGTATTACTAAGAAGAGACAGGAGGATCTTTAGCTTTATACTTCACTCCCAGTGAGACCCAGACCCTCAGAGGTAAATGACTATGTGAGCATCATTTCAGCAAAAGGCACCGGGCACACCCTGTGCATGCTGCGGCTTGTTGACATGAACCAGGGCAGGCAGACACCAATAATACATGAAGTGCGGTTCAGAGGCAATTAGGATCAGTTGTCAAGGCCAGGCCATTAATGAAAGAACATGTCAGAGGAGCTGGAGACTTCAATGGTTGAGGGCAAGAAGGCGATTTAGTGTGACAGGTCGAGTCCTTCCAATGTCCTCAGTGGTACATGCTAATACCAGCCTTAACAACCTTTTGTGGCAGTGTATAATGCGACTAACATGGACTTTGATTCAGCAAAATGACTGCTGCCACTGTTAGTCTGTCTCATTCCAACAACAGTAAAAGCACTGCTACAAATAATTACCCACTTCCTTCTCCCCCCTCCTCCATTTAATGCAGCAGTCCTTTATGCATGCCATACTGTTTCTCACTAGAAGGTCAAAACGTTTATCATGCTGCTTTCTTTTCTTTCTGTCATGCCCTTTCTATTTGTTAATATAATCTGAAATTATCCTGTAGAACAGTTTTGTTCAAGTACAAGGAAATTAACTATAAATTCAAAATTACCTCATGTGACTACTAACAAATACAAGAAGAGCAAACCAAAGTGGTCTAAAGGATTCACTACCTATTCTGTCATTTATGCAAGGAAAATGCTGCAACATGAGATAATTATTAACATCATCTACTGGATCAAAAATACATGGCAACTTTAACCTCCACAACAATGAAATCCTGAAGCTTTATACATAACTTGGCACTTGCTTGTTTTTCCTATTGTTACTGTCAGAACTACAAAGCACTAATTCCTATATAGAGCTGCAGCCCCCAAATTCTTAACACCCAATTACAGGATGAAAGGAAGCATAAATGTAAAAAGAAAAGCCTAATGTGGGAGTTCTATTGTAGGCATCGTACTGAAGTCAGGAGCAACTTTTTCACTGAAACAAGACAACGTGTTTTCTTTATAGATGATCTATTTTACAAAGGATAGTTTTCAAGTAAGTTAAGACTTCATAAACCATTTTTTAGCTACATTACCTAATTTCCAAAGTACAATTCTGGTATTCAGTACCTCTTTCAATATCAGTTTCTTTCTAACGCTTCAGCATTCTGGCCACTTGAGAATATGCTACACCATGCATTTAGGTGTGAGAAATTTGTGACTCCAGAAATGGCAGCAAAAAAAAAAAGGTTAGTCATATTCACCAGAACTCCCCACGTATTTTAAAGAAGTCAGAGATTTGTCAAAGTAAACACTGTCCTATCAATGATAAAAATTGCATCTTGAGCCCTATTTTACTCACCTTATATCAGTTGATGTGGTTCTCCCCTATCACTTCTGTCATTTTGCAATGCCTGAACTGACCTTTCCAGAGGCAATACTTATCTGTGAGTGACAGGAGAAACTATCTCCAGCAGGATGAATTTCCTTCTCTCTCTTCATTTCTCTCCACTTTGCCTACTTTCTGTCTGACTCAGTTTAGTTTCTCTCTTTCCCTCCCTCCCCGCCGTCTCTTTTTTTGTTTATAATTCTACAGCTAACCTCTTCTTAACTGACCTTTGCCAACATTCCCTTTTCAACCCACAGCTTTAACCTTTTGAATGTCTACTTAGTTCTATTTGAACTATTTTACTATTGTTTGTTTCTTTGAAACCTTCACTCTCTTAATTTCTTTCTTTACTATTTTCCTTTGATGTCTTTCCTTTCCTCTTGCACCTTTGTCAGCTCCCGGACCCACTGAAATTAAGAGAAAAATCCCGCTGACTACAATATCAGTATGCTCTACTGTGAGTATGTAGCACTGGATATACTACCAACATCTGTGTGTCCAACACAAGCAGCTCTTGTTGGCATTTAACATAATTAGTAGTACTGGTTTTTTGCGTGGTGTTTTTTTGTTTTTTTTTTGTTGGTTTTTTTTTTTTTTTTATGGAGTAATGTATAAAGGATGGGATTACAGTAATTCTTACACTGTAGTACAATTACAGGTCCATGGTGCAGTATGAGGAACACCAAGCAGAAATATGATTGGAGACAGCAGTGATCTAATGTATTTTATCTACATCTAATGACTATTTTGGACTTTACTAAGTATGTACAAAGGAAAGTTACATCTAACCCTTCGCATATATAACTAGGAATTAACATTAAATTAAAAGTTGAGCATGTGGCTAACACAGTTCATCCTTAAGATTTGGATTCAGATTGGCACTAAAATTCTATCTTAAAAATTGATGCCTCTGCAGATTATCCTACCTTTCTTTACCAAGAGTCTTGATAAAAAAAAAAAAAGATGGAAAGTATTATCACAGGGGCATTTAAAAAAATCATTACACTTTATTGCAATATTTTATAAAGAGTAGTAGAATCTCTAGGAAACTTTAGAGATCAGGACACAAACATTTAAACTATATTTTCATTGTTCTGTGCTTTTGTGTAATGCTTCTCTTCCTTTCTTGCATCTATCATAACTTTCTTTTTTAAATTAACTGTAAACATTTGCTTCAAGATTATTGCTTTCTTTTTGTAAATGCTTATTGATAAAATATTTCCTGCATAATTAAACAATGTTTTAAATTTACTGACTCAAGTTCTAATGGTATATTACTGGATGGTTTGGTAATAATTATCATAAACACAGGAATCAATGATCATCAGATATCTAGATGACAGACACATTTGGCTAAAATAATCCTCGTCACAAATATTTAATATCATGAAACTGAAATTTTACTGAATTTTTAGATGCATTAAATAAGACACCCTTCTGTGGAATTATAATAAATCTTTTCACAGAAGTGAATTAGGCTTTAACAGTAAATAGGAAAATTCTTAATGTAAACTGGAGAACTAAAACCAAAATGCTAATATTAACATATTATAATTGGAAATATTTAATAATCAAGATGTTTAACTGAACTGGAACTATATTCAATATCTGCTCATATATGTACACATACTTCTCTTCTGTTTGCTATTAATTCATTTGAAATGCCTGGAAAAATCAAAATGCATTCCAGTGTAACAGATGCCTTATAATACTAAGCTTGTGACTTTAAGAAAAAAGCTTGTTTCTTACAAAAGAACTCTCTTTCTCTCTCAAATTACTAAAGTGATGGAATAAAGTGGCAAAGAGAAAGAAAGAAAGAAAGAAAATAAATATATCATACCAGTAAAAAAATTCCCTTTCTCACCAAATGTAAGTGCTAAGAATCACAGCAAAACAAATATAAAAAAATCAGAAAATAAAAAAAACTTTTAGGCCTGGTATTAACAAATAATTTTGAATTTACACAGCACTTTTCATCTCCAAGGACCATAAAATATTTCACAAATAGTTTTTAGGATATTTAGCCGAAAGTTAATTCAACACTGATATACAGAAGAAACAGGTCACACTAACACTGTATAGTAATTGGGAGAAAAATAATCTTACCTAGCAAACAGTAAATGTGTAATTTTCTCTAAAAAAGTGCCTAATTATACAACATGAACTGGACAAGAACTCTGGAGCCAAAGCTCTTAATTTTGAACCCTGCCTGGTAACAACCACAGGTTTCAAAAGCCTCAACTTCATTTCAGTATGCTTACTGAAAAACAGGAGTGGTTCAGGAAGCAATGCATGACAAATTGTCATATACAACATGCTTTCATACATTAACATGTCAGAATCAGTATGAGTAAGTCATTATAAGTAAGTATAAGTAAGGATTATAAATACAACCATTATTTGGAGGTACAACAGAAGACAAATAACCAGAAATTAACTTGAAATTGGTAACAGACGTGGAGGAAAAACATGTAAACCTTTGAAAACACTTTGGTTAGCCTTGGAAACAAAACAAAATAATAATAATGATAAGAATAATGATAATAATGATAATAATGATGATGATGATAATAATAATAACAACAACAACAACAACAACAATAGATGTCGAAAATTGGTCTCTGGTGCAGAGATATCAAATCCTGAACTCTTTAAGTCTAAGACAAGTAAATCTCTTGGCACAGGCACACATGTAAGCTTAGGTTTTCCATTTTAAGCTGCCCTAAAATGCAACAGTCAGGTTGACTAAGAGATGTTTCCTTGTTTTGAAAATGTTGTCCTGTCTCATTACATACAGCTACTAAGACAATGTTCTGCAACAGAATTCTCTCACAGGATTTCAAGGTGGTTTTTTTTGTTAGGCTGACAGAGTTTGTAGTAAGAAACCATACAACTGAACTCAGGGATAAAATTTATTCAATCCCTGGAACGTTACCTAGAGCTGAGCTGAAAGCTATGCCTCTCTAACAATGGATGATAGAGCAGATGATAATGCTGTCTTGAAAGAATGATTTTTTTTCAAGGTTTTACAGTAGTAACAGAAACCTTGGTCAACAGAAAACGAAAGAGGAAAATTATTTGTGATCCCTTGGATTCAAAAAGAAAGGGTGGGAAAACAGCTAATAGTCTATGTCCTTAAAAGGTAGATGATCTCACCAAGGGCCATGGAAACAACCCCTACACTCTCCAGACATCCAACCACCTTTGCTAGCACTGCCTGAGGGAATAGGTCCCATGTGGTTTACTTGCACTGAAAGTGCAAGAAGGAAAACAGTCTGAGGAGCAGCACAGTGCTTCAGATTAAATTCCCCAACTCAACAGACTATGGTTTCAGCAGATAAAAACAGCCAAAAGCAAAGAGCTTTCACATTTAAAACAGATGCCAGAAAATTGGACTATCAAAAGCTGGCTGGAAAAAAGAAGTTTGACACGTTTTTGAGACTCAATACCATTTCAGTGTGTAATGATATGGAGGGCACCAATTTATCATCATCAGTTCAGCTTGAACTTACTTTCAGTACTATGGCAAAAATATAGCTATGCTTATGAGGAGATGCTGGGTGTCTCAGTAGAGGAGTACTTCTGCAGAGAACTAAAGGTGAGGAATTTACTAACTTGATGTCTTGTAACATCTGGTAAGGTTTGGATAGCTTCCCATACAACCATAAAACAACTACAGCAGAAAGTTTCTATTATGAACAAACAAGTGTAGGGATACATGTAGGAAACAAGTGAAGAGGAAAGAAGGGTTGTCCCTGTGAGTGTCCCAGGAAGTACACAGTAACACAAGGTGTTCTAACAAGTGGAATTTGAGCAAACCCAGTCAGGAGAAATACCAGCTGCACAAAGAACCAAGACACTATTTCTGTATACGCTAGAGCACGCCTAGGGATGAATTGTCTAGGACATGGCATGGCTCACAAACAGTTAACCTAGTGAAAATTCAAAGAGAAAGAACATGAGCACTTCAAACCTGTCACAATAATCACATAACCAAACCTCTAGAGAAAGAGACAATGTTTCAGTTACTGAGCTCAACCCTCAGGCTCTCATGCATCAAATTCACAAATGAAAACAAACTGAGATGGGGGATGGAAAGATATGTGGTGCCAAGATGCCAAGATAATGTAGTGGACCCAAATAAATTTGCCAGTAGTGAATACATAATTCTGGAAAAGATGTCTGAACTCTGATTAGGATCCCTCCCTTAAAACATACTGAAGCAGAACATGAAGAAACAGAAAAAAGTATAAGAG
Organism: Falco peregrinus; assembly: GCF_023634155.1. NCBI lineage: Eukaryota > Metazoa > Chordata > Aves > Falconiformes > Falconidae > Falco > Falco peregrinus. The sequence goes on from NC_073721.1 coordinate 73,792,757, forward strand.
GCACGTTGATAGGAAATAACATGGGTGATTGGTCTGAAAAACAACAGCTTTTGAAGCTAAATACAAGGTGAGGAGAACTACCTAAGCATCAGTCGTGCTATCTTTATAAGAACTATGGGAACCATGGAGGAGAGGAAATTTCAGGAGAGAAGGTAAAGGGAGAAAGAAGATGCTATTTAGGAAAGACACTAAGACAGGTAGGTCATAGGCTCTAAAGCATATAGAAATTAGGAAGGTTATAGTGTACTATAAGCCACTGCGTACTGTTAGTAGTTACTTTTTAAAATTCACAGTATAATTAAAAATTTGGGTCCTTATTCTCATATTCTGAGGATATTTTTGTGAGTTTCCCTTAAGGATCAGGACTGACAGATTACAGAATGATTGTTCTATTAGAAATGTTCACCTGAATAATTCTTGTTCTACAGACTTTCTGTACCATTCAATCTGGGCCACACTGGTGGCTCAGCTTCACTTGCAAAGTTACTGTGAAAGCACTTGAAATATGTTACAACCCTGGAAGTGTTTGTATAGAATAAAAAGATATTAAATAGGTCTGTTGTAGGGATTATTTACTTTAGAGATGTCTTGGCAAGTTTTCCATTTCAAGCTTAGGCACACTCTTGATCTATTAAGTGTATTTGGTATTGCACAGTATTTGCTTCTACAAATAAACTCAGTAAGGCTAGAGGGCTGTTTGAACACTAGGATGGGTGGTTCTGAGAAGATTTGTCAAGGAAGGTTTTTTTTAAAATATATTTTCAAAGTAGGATCTTTTTTCCGTTATAGGCTATAACTGTGTAATGATGTTCTAAAAATTCCATGGATGGAGTGTGACAACTAAGGATTTAGGATCAGTAATGGCATTTTCTTTCAAGTAAGTAATTCCTAACATTGTATTTGGGTGGCTCTTTTCACAGGAGTGATTCTATTGATTAAAAACCTCTTTTAGATGACTGAGAGGAGCATATCAAGTGTTCTGCTCAGAGCAAATGTCTTACTGAAGGGTCTAACCATATATTATATTTTTTTAACAGTTTGGTACAGGTTTTCGTTTTATGGAATACGTGGAGTCATGTTTTTTCTACACACTGCAGTTTTTAGGTTACAGTTTTGATGCTGATGATGGCATCTAGGGAAGCAACATTGGTGTAGGAGCATTTCAAAGATGGCTTGGCAGAAAACTGATCATTACTGAATTTGTGGTGAAAATCAACAAAGGAGTCTGTCTCCAGTTCAGATAAAATTTTCATCTGTGTATATCAGATATGCCATGATATCATAGTATAATCATTTAGAACCTCTTTTTCAAGGCAGCCAATGAAAATGTTAGCTACTTGTGGGGCTATTTTCATGTTCATTGTTTTTTAACATTGAGTGTAGGTGAGAGTAGTAAAAGTATAGTTGTTCTCATGAGGAAGTAGAGATGTTTATTTCTGTTTTTCAAATTCTGGTGCTTTTTTTGTAAACCCTCAAGGGGATACCATCATGAAGTGGCTTACAGACTGGAGGTACACTATGAGGCAGTTGGTCAAGAGGCTCTTTCTGTAAGGAATCTGTGGAGAAAGTATCTTGTTCTATATGAAAAACTTGCTGTATGCATAAGAAGGGATTGAGTGTTTCAAGGATGGAGTAGTAGTAGATGGAGCCTATAGAAACAGAACTACCCAGGTTCCCTTGTCTGTGGATCCAAGGGAGCTGGCAAATAATTCAAAAGATAAGATGTGAAGAGAAGGAGTTGCAAGTCAGAGTGAATTCTTCAATCTCAAAAGGAAGTGAAATAATGATCTTTCTGGACTCTCTCTTTGGGAGCTTTTGACATTAGTGTCAGCCTCATTTATACAGTCCTTATGGTTTATGATTACTACAACTGTGCTTTTTGTTGTTTCTGGCTGAATCACTACTTGGATGTTGAAACTTAGGGATTCTAAAGCACTTGCCTCAGTCACAGTTTCTGAACATGGTATTTACTTCTGGTTATTACAGAGCTAAATCTTTTTCTAAGACAATCAGTCTAGCAGTTGAAGGTGTGATTTGTCTATTATAACATTTTTAATCCTATGTTTTTCATGATATTGGTGATGATCTGGCATTTTTCCTATGAAGCAACAGCACTGGGAATGGCTTCAAAACATATTTAAGAATGTAGTATAAAAATAATCCTCTCATTCTCTGCTTAATGATAAATATTCCAGTATTCCATAGGTTGGAAACTGTGGTCTCTGCCAAAGACAGAATTGGTCAGCTTATTTAAGATGACAATGTAATAGAATAAGATTGGGATTAGATATTGCTATGATTATTTCTTACACTGTTGCTTTCCTTTTTATTCTTTTGACCTTAAAGCAAAATTTGAAACCAACCTTTGACATCAGCCCTTCTTAAAGAACCTAGGAAAGAAAGCTTCTTAGGGGAGTAGAAATACAGAACATACAATACAGGGGAAGGGTTCCCTTGCAACACTGGGATCAGCAAGCAGATAGCAGTCAGGTTTATAGGTTTAAATGACAATGTTCCATTTGTGGGACATTGTGAAAGAAAATTCTTGGTTATTTGCTGGTCCAAAGTTTGTAAGTGTTAAAAATACACTAAGAGCTGAAGTTTCTGCTATATTGCTGATGTCATGTTAAAGATTTTCATTTGGGTAGAAGGTAGAAGGAAGAATGAGCATGTCACCAAGGTTAGCATATCACTAAGATCAGTGTAACACTGACATCATAGGTTGCTGAAGAGATTCAGTTGGATCTCAAAACATGATGCTGAATATTTTCTTGTCTTGGCATTTGCTTGGTATGACTTGGAAGACTCCTTACTCTGTGTGCCCTTTGATCAGAAAGGAGGGCTCCCATTTCACACTAAGCAATGTTCAAAAAGATGAAGCATTCCTTTGGACTTGATGGGGGCTAGATGAGAAAAAAAAATTGTTCATTAAGAAAAGCTAAGAAGGAAAATACACATTTTAATTTAAACAAACCCCTTCAGATACCAAGGGATTACGCCTGGAAAAATCAAGGCGATGCTTAGGAGAATTGGAAATACAACTGCCAGCACAT
>NC_073721.1:74418309-74428309 GCF_023634155.1 Falco peregrinus
ATGTCCTTCTAGTGGTTTTACTATTTGGGTTTGAGCAGGGGGAGCCTTATGTGCCAGTTTTCAGTCTATGACAAGCTTCAAGTTCTGTTGGGATGCTGAACAATTTGAAGAATGTGCTCTAGGTATCCTTTGACTTAACCAAGTTGAAAACCTATTATTCAGCTGAGCGCTGTAGTAATTCTTCTGCCTATTACCTTATGAAATCTCTCAGATTATTCTACAAATGTACGGAAGATTAACTCCAAACAAAACTATGGGGCTGAGGGGAGAAGATGCCTTAGACAAGCATAATGAAACCTTATAAACTTAACATCATATATTGTAGTTATCTCTGTATCCTAAAAAGAAAAATAAAATCAATGTTGTCAGTAAAATTGATAAAATCTGTACTTAGAGACCTAGAATCCTTTTAAGATATTCAATTCCAGGTATTGACTTCCAGAGTGCAAAACAATATTCTAGATGTGGTCTAATAAGTGCTAAGTAAAGGGGTAATCACCTCCCTCAGTCTACTGGCTCTGCTCCTTTTACTAAAGCCCAGGTTGCTGTAGTGGCCTTCTCTGCCACAATACAGTGCTGGCTCACGTTCAGCTCACTGCCCCACCAAGGCGCCCAGGTCCTTTCCTGTAGAGCTGCTCCCCAGCCAGTCCATCCCAGCCAGCATTATTGCCAGGGTTCCTCCTTCGCAGGTACAGGACTCTGCATTTGCCCTTATTAGATTTCATGAGGTTCCTGCTGACCCATTCCTCTAGCTTGGCTGTCTAGGCCCCTCTGAATGGCAGCCCTGCCTCCCAGTTTGGTGTCATCTGCAAACCTGAGGACAGTATACCCTTTTGTGTTCTCCAGGTCATTGGTGAAGATGTTAAACAGGAATAGAAATTTGTTAAAGGGAAAAAGTGTAAAAACTTACAAATTTTTTTTAATCTTATCTGCCTTCTTTTAATTTACACTTAGATAATGTAAAATACAATCTCAAGCTTCTTCTGTATGACTACCTGCTATAGATTATTAATGTAACAGAACTACCTTTACTTTCTCTTGGGTATTGCAAAAGAAACTAAAAAATAAACCAGTATCATCAGGCTTTCTACACTCAGCTTTTGGTGAAATATTTAAAAAAAAGCAATGAGATGCGGTTTATATGCTCAAGTTGAACAGTTGAGCAGAGAAGTGCTAGTATCCATTGCTTCTGTTGAAATGCATCTACAGTCCACTTGCCAAGTGAAGGCAGAAAGATAGAAGGCAAGAATTAGTAAACAGTTCTAAAACAAGCATTCTGCAGCATTACAAGTTGCAAATACAATTATAATTATTAAATTTTAGACAGTATGTATAATAAAAGGTAATTCAAAACTCTGACTTCAAAATTGTCTAGTATATTTTTACAGCTACATAACATAAATAATCTATTCACTCTGAGAACACTGCCTAAATGTGAGTTCCTGGTATGTCAACAATCATTAACATACATAAAATTAATTTCAAAGTTTTATCACCTCTGCTAGCAAATGCTTCGTATTTTGCTTTTAGAAATTATTTTCAACTCTAAAGAAGCTCCTACAGAAGACTCTAAATTCCTTAAATCTCTAGGAGTTAAAAGATATATTTTAATAAGTCTTATTTAACTTTCTTCCTTATTACAAAGTGTTTGCTACCTGTACTGTAGGAATACGCTTCATCTTTCAGAAGTGTATTACCATTGACTAATTAGAAGAGTGCACTAACACACGATCCATAGAAGTAAAGATTAGGTTTCAGGCTGGTAGCCTGGAGTTATGTTAAAATACAGCAAATTTAAGAGAACTTGCTATGTGCCTAACAAATCTAGACATACAGCAGGGCCAATCACTAGGCTTTCGGGCTGTGAAAATGCTAAATGCAATATACTGCTGATTGTAAAAACAATCTTGAATATAACACTATCTTCACTTTGTCTATTGAATATGTGAAAACTTAAATTGCGTTAGGTTGCCTTCTAGTAAAAATTACAGGTGCATGGGTAGGTCTCAGCAGTGTTCTTTATGTGTGTTTTTCTGCATGGATGAAATTTTGTTCAAGCCAAATAGTATCAGAAAGCAACAACTTTTTAATTAATTCAAGAGTATTTTGCTGGGTGACTTCTGACTGTGGTCCATTAAGTTTGCATTCTATTGACTGACACTTAATTTCACTGTTCAAAAAGACAGAATTGCATAAATTAGTTTCTTTGCATTTGCGCACATATTAAACAGAAGGTGTCTTGAGAAAGTGTTATTTTTAATACTGACCAATGATGGTGTTTCTAAACAAGTATTTGAAGTTACTCTGAATTTTCCCATTTCTCCATCTTCCTATCCTTGAATTCATACTGATAGTGCAGAATATTTTTACAAAGGCAGAGGCAGGAAGTATACCAGATGTTTAAGCTGTGCTCCCAGAGGTAGAAGTTCCCTCTCTGGAAAAAAAAAAAAATACTGGGTTTTTTTTTTTTTTTTTTAAGATATCTTATTACTGTTTATCTTTCTCTTGACTACAGGAAACATCTATGTTCCTTCAGTTACCTTGGTGAGAATGAAAAGCCAGTAGGATAGGGACAGCTTTCAAAGCAGATTAGTTGCACTAATGAAAGCAAATTCTACATACTCAAGAGAGAAACAAAATTTCCTCTGCTTGCATGTCCAGAATGCATTCTGCCTCTGAAAAGTACACTCCAGTTTTTTGATCTGCTTGCTTGTATTTCTCTTGTTCTTTTTTTAGGAGCAGGGAACTATTTTTCTTTCAACGTTAGATTGACTGTTAACAAGCTGTTTTTTTAATTTGCCGTGTAATAGTCTTGCCCGGTAGGGATACTGTTACAGAACAGGTGTCATGTAGATACTCAAAGCCAACTTTTCTTACAAGTAAAAAATGGCAACTGAATTAAAACTTCTACTGAAGAAACTGGGGAGTGGTTTAGGATAGGTGCGAGCAACTTATTTTCAACCCAGTAACTCTCGGATGACAAAAGCACAGTGCAACAGAAGCAGGAAGCTGAGGCAGCAGTGCAAAAGAATAGTTTTCGGGTGACTAGTTTTATTATATACTTCCAACATGAATGCTAATGTTAATTTAGTAAAGTCAGCACCCTTAGTCTTTCTTTTCTTTTTATATGTGAGAAAATACTTTGGTTTATTTCCGTTGATTCTGGACAGCACGCAAAACTGAAGTGAATGATGCTGACACGACCGGGTTTCCAACTGGTACACACCACCTTCTTGATGATCTTGAAATACTACTTTAGTCACTAGCCATGCTCGAGTTTTGGTCCAAATACTACTCCCAGTTTACAAATGAAACAACTGAACCATGAACAGGTTAATTAACTTGGCCACAGTCCTGTAGAAAGCTTGTGTCAAAGCAAAGACAAGGATTCAATCTTACACTTGACAGCCATGGATTTATGAGAGCTAGACACTTCTGAATCCACATGTACTCATTCCCTGCTTCCTTTTTAAGCTAGAAGGGGAAAAATGGATGAACACAAAATGAAGGGCAATTTTTCTTTTTAACCTCTATAAGTCTGTTGTCCACTTTTTCAGAGAAAATTTGGTAGCTTTTGTACAACACTGAACAAGGCTCAGTCTTCCCATTTCTGTATAAACGTCTGATGAATGCAGTCTCAGTACTGCACTGATAAATTGGTGCTAGAGAGAATTCTTCTTGAGACAATATTGCTGAGAAAAGCTGTTTGCCTTCAAATCCTAAAAGTTGCTTTTCTTTTCACTATTCCAGCTTCTTTTTCTGGAGTATATTAGAGAAGGCCTATGTCCTACGTAGACAAAGAACATGCTTGGTATTAAGCATCGCATGTCAGTGAGTTACTTGACCAATGTCATCTCAGATTTTAGATCATGGCCCTCAACTACAGTAAGTTGTTTCTGTTTTTAGAAATTGATATCTTCAGACTCAGAGGAGGTAAACATCCTTTAGCATGAGATGTGTTCCTTCCATAGCAGATTCACTAGCATCTCTGTAAATATTGCTGCTTCAGTGTGACTTACCAACAGTAGCAGGAATGGGCCTTGCCGTCGTCTTTAAAAATGCCTTTCACTGCAAATAACCAACTGAAACTTCTCTTCAAACCTTCCTGTAGCATATATGCAGCACTGTGCTGAAACATGAGGATTAAATCCCTGGAACATCTTACCACCAGTTTTTTCCTGAATAACTACAACATCCATGTCCTTTGTATTGGACGAGCTAAAAAAACATTGAATGACTCAACTTTGCTATACTTCAGAATGACTCTGCTTGAGCAAAAAGCCTAAAAGCTAAAAAGGGTGCTGAATGTAGTGCCTGAAGGGTGTTACTGAGACATCTCAATTAAAAAGCTGACTATACAACAAAATGCGGGAAGAGTAATCTGAAAGGGAGATCCAAATAGTTGACATCCTCAGAACTGTATGTGGTGGGTTGGCCCTGGCTGGATGCCAGGTGCCTGTCACAGCTACTCTGTCACTCCCCTCCTCAGCTGGACAGGGGAGAGAGAATGTCATGAAAAGCTCCTCTGCCAAGATAAGAACAGGGAGATCACTCAGCAATTACTGTCACAGACAAAACTGACTCAACTTGGGGAAATTAGTTTATTACCATTCAAATGAGAGTACATTAATAAGAAATAAAACCAAAACTAAACATTTTCCCACCACCCCTGTCTTCTTCCGAGGCTTAAATTCACTCCTGGTTTCTCTATCTCATCCCCCTGGCAGTTCAGGGGGATGAGGAATGGGGTTTGCAGTCAGTTCATCACACATTATTTCTTCTACTTCTTCCTCTGCAGGGGGAGGACTCCACACACTTCCCCTGCCCCAGCCTAGAGTCCCTCGCACAGGAGACAGTTCTCCATGAACTTCTCCAACATGGGTCCTTCCCACGGCTGCAGCTCCTCACACCCTGCCCCAGCGTGGGTCCCCCCGCGGGGCGCAGCCCCTCAGGCCCAGGCTGCTCCCCGGGGGTCCCCGCGGGGTCCCCAGCCCTGCCCGCAGCCCGGCCCCAGCCCGGGCTCCTCTCCCCGCGGGGCCACGGGCCCTGCCAGGAGCTGCCCCAGCGTGGGCTGCCCACGGGTCACAGCCTCCCTCGGGCACCCCCTGCCCCGGCGTGGGGCCCTCCGCGGGCTGCGGGGGGGTGTCTGCTCCCCCGGGGGCTCCGTGGGCTGGGGGCACAGCCTGCCGCACCGGGGGCTGCACCTCGGGCTGCCGGGGGGTCTCTGCTCCGGCGCCTGGAGCCCCCCGGCCTCCTCCTGCCCTGGGTGCCGGCTGGGCTGCTGCTCTCGCATAGGCTTACCCCTCTCGTCACATGCAATTTATTGTACGGGTGTTTTTCCCCTTCTTAAAGATGTTATGCCAGAGGCATTGCCACTGTCGCTGATGGGATCTGTGACTCTGAAACTTCTTAGGTGTTCCAACCTTTTTGTTAAAATAAAACAAACTGCTGTTTTTCTTTCTCTCTTGGGTCTCCAATCTCCAAGAAATGATGGAACCTGCAAGCAGGTCAACAAAGTATATTGCTGCCAGCTGAGATCTCTTCCAATTTTTAAATGAATACTTAAACATTAGGTAGCCAGACTATGCAAAAAATGTATGTAGAACCCTCAGGCAGGAGGGGCAGAAGACAGTCTGGCCCTGCTCAGTTGCATTGCCTCATGGTCACAGCACAGTCCAAGCATGATGCTCTTTGATGCCTTTGAGACTGATGCAGCTCAGCAGCCAAACTCTGGGTTCCTTCTGCGTCCAACCACAGCTGTACAAGAGAGATAGATGTTCGTCGACGGAGGTGAGTTCACTGGAGGGCCACCAAGATGGTGAAGGGGCTGCAGCATTTGCCCAGTGAGAAGAGGCTGAGGGAACTGGGACTTGTTCAGCTGGGAGAAGAGGTGGTTTCACAGGGGAGCTGAAGAGCAGTGTGCTGGTACCTATTGGGGAGGTTATTAGGAAGACAGATGTAGGGTGTTGACAGCAGCGACATGGTGGTAGGATGAGAAACAGGTATAAATTGAAACATGACTTGTGTACAACTTAACAATTTTAAATAACTTTATTGGTCTGTTAGTGTTACATACTCTGCTTTTTGTTTCCCTAAAATGATATTCATTACTTATAAAATGAATTTAGCAACAGATTTTAAAGTTTTCATGTATAATTAACCCTTGAACTTGTTTTGGTAAGCCTTAAAATTACGGTGTTAAAATAATTAGTGCTGTTACCCAAAGTTTCTTGTTGTATGTATGACTAAAGAAAGAAACATGATCTAGGTGTGATTATCTAAGGAAAAGTCCTACAGAAGATTGAAATTGAACGTAGTAACTGTAATTATCTAAAAGGAAGTCTATTACTGTATGATAAAACTGTCAAAATAATGATTGTGGGCTCCTACAAATCATGCAGAAGATCAATAAAGCTAATCTTACGTCATAGCTTGAGAATTTAGAAATTGTATTTTGACCTTAATTCATGATGGAGCTATTCAAAACATATTTAATAAATGGGTTATAGTACTTCTCCTTAATTAAAAATTAAAACTATTCCCAGTAGTTGTAGCCAGTGAAATAGAGAATATATTTCCAGTCTACATGATGTGCATCTTATTTTACTGATTGTTTACTCTTTTTAAGGAATTATTAGTTGACATGTACACAAAATTTGTGGTGATACCTCTCCCAAAAAATTCTTTGTGGCTCAACAGCCCTGTTTGGGGTGATTAAAAAAAAATCTATTTCTTTTTTTCCCTGCAATTTACTTTATTCTCCATTCAATGGGAGCTTATCCTTCATTTATCCTACTATATCTGAATGCCTTCCAGTACTGTGTTAAGTTGTATGTCTGCATATCTGTCACATGTTGTTTGTTCTCTTCTGCCAAGGAGAAGTATATGCAGTGAAGTGTTTAATTTGTTGGGGTTTGGTTTGGTTTAGTATACACATATAAATGTTCAGTATTTGTTAGGACAAAGTGAAAGAAAGGTGCCTTTCATGGGGAGCAGGTAGGAGTGGGGGCCCTGTGTTCACTGCACAGTCTCAAATAGGCTGTTCAGAAGAATCTCTGTTTCTTCCTTTTGTCACTCCCCAGTACATATAAATTTCACTCTTACGGCATGAGTTCTGTTGGAATAGACAAGTACAAGCTTACACTGCTTGGCTAAAACTCTCTTATTCGTCTGCAATCTTCCCATGAAGATGGGTCAGGAGAATACTGCAGAACGTAGATTAATTTGTTCTTTCCAAATCACTGTTCTCTGTGCAATGCATGTGTTAGCTTTAATTTGACACCTGGTCCTCAAGTAGGTGCCAGAATAGATCTTTAATAAAATGGTAGTTTTTACCATCATGCAATTACAGCATTACTTGTTTGATTAATTATTTTTTTTTTGGCTGAATCACATTATGTATTAATGTGATAATTGTCATACCAGGGCAATTAATGATCTTATCTTAATCATAAAATGGTTTAATTTAGATAACAGTTGCTGCAGCTATGAATGCAGCCCTAGTCGTGGTAAGTTTCAGAAAATTTACTGAAAATATGTTTCTCCCAACTCTGCCCCCTAGATGTTACAGTCTAGATGAAATGTTGCTTCTGTCCATCATACCATAAGATGGGAAAACAATAAAGATGCTGTAAGACATGTTGACTTTCAGAAAGTGACAAAAACAGCTAGGATCCTGTGCTTGACAGTAGGCAGTACCAGTCATTTTGGCAAGTGGTATTTTTATGTGGTGGGAGGTAGAGGGACAGCAATTCTCTGCAGTAGGCACTTACAAGATACCCTGTATCCATATGTCTTTTCTCTCCCAAAGGAGTTCTTAAAGCAGGTACTGGCTTTTGTTCTGTGTTACTTTCAAAATGCTGATTTTTTTTGAGAATTACTACTCTTCCATTTTGCTTGGTTTTCTTTTTACTTTGAATACTCAGAGTTGTAAAGATCCAGCATTTTTTAAATTCTGTGATGTCTTTGGCCCTGATACTTTGTAGCTATGAGTGTCATAAACGTGTTTACACAGAAAAAAGTTTTAAATCTAAGTGCTTTCTTCAGTTACTTGAATGCCCATGGGTGTTGTGACACTCAACAGAAATGGTAAGCAGGAACCTTCTTTTGTGGTGTTCCCTTTTACTTGTCTTCTAAAATAAATGTTTCTTTTGCCCAAGCTTTGTAAATTTTTCAGGCCACCACTAATTCTTTTCTGTCTTTGAACCCCAGGTATTTGCAGTGGACATTTTTGAGATAGGATGACAGAAATTAATATAATGGTTCCAGGTGACTCTAAGCAGGAGGTATCAGAAGGAGCTTGGTCATACTTCCAAGTCTATTTCTTCTTGTTCATCCTGATTAGAGTCAGTCGTTAAGGAATGCGCAAACTTGTTTCAGCCGAAAAAGACCTGTTTCTTCCACTGTGCATTACTGGATGCTATGATTTGGGAGCATTTTCTTATCTCTCTCTCTAGTATCTCTGAAGGTGTAATCTCCAAATGATAAGCCTCAAATTCTTCACTTTTTCCACAGTGGAATCCCATAATTCAGAGTAATTTTAGACTGGGAATTGAAGTGTAAATTCTTCTTCTGTAGGAGGTGCAGCTGTGTCTATTCCCTTTTGTTGTTTTATTTAGGAAAGCTAGGCGGAAGTGAAAGTTCAAGTAACAGAAACAGCTTTTTAAAAATAATTTTGAATTAATATTTTGAATCCTTAGCAATACAATTAGTCTTAAGCTTATCATCAATACTGTAGACTTTCTTGCCCATCTCAAGTTCCCAAATCAGGATTACGTCTACTTTTCTGAACAACATTCTTTTTTCTCCCTGCTTCAGGGCTGATTATCTTTTTTCTTAGTGCTTTCCCTAGCTGCTCCCATATTACAGAACTGTTTACTTGTATTCAGTATCAAGAATTGCATGATTTATGGGTAACTTTTATGTTTCTTTTTAGATTGGCAAAACAATTCAGTAGACAGAATCAAGAGGCACGTTTCACTTACAAAATTCTTTTTCTCAATCTGCTGTTGAAGTGTGTATTCATTTAGCCTGAATCTTATGCTCTGAAATTTCTTTACCTTTCTTTCAGTAAACTGAACGAGGGCCCAGCCCTGAAAAGACATATACAAGGCCATCATGTGCTTCACCTGAAACCTGCAGCTATGCAGAGCTACAGCTTTTCAATAAGTGCCAGTTTACTTAGGTTCATCTGCAGGATCATAACCTGAGTTTGACATATTTGAATCCTCTATAGCCTCAATTTTGTTATGGCCTTACAAAACATGTTAAGCAACGTGATTTGTTATGTGTCAACTTATGTCACACCACTGTTAACTTTTTCTGTGAGGAAATGGACTGCTGCTTCTCAGAGTCTAATCCTTGCCAGGGCTTTGGGATTTTCCTTTGTTTGTGTGTGTGTGTGACTAGTTTGTTTCCTTAGCTGCTACTAATGAAGTTTAATAAAGATTTTTTAAAACAATCTGGTGGTTTTTTTATTTTATTTCTTATGGCATGTCTGAAAATTGCAAGAGAATACTGATGTTCAACTTTTCCTTATGTAGTGGTATTGGTCATTCCTTAGTGTATCACAGTCACTTAAGTGCTTGTTAGAGTGATCATTAAAAACATAATGTACTGGATATAGACTTTATTGTATAATTCCCTAATCACTGCTAACTTATCTAAGCATATAATTGGCACTAATATTTACCCCCCTCCAAGTTCTCTCTACTATTTACTGGTGTGTAACTTCTTAAAGTAGGTGGATAGCATAAATGAAAGATTAAATCCTTGCCTAAAGAAGCTTATTTTCCTGTTAAAAGAAAATCATTATACCTTAGTGAAAATCATGTCCAGGACGTTGAACAGTAGTGACATGGATGCAAAAAAATTGCTGTTGACTTTGTGTTTTCAGTGCCTTTTGTTTGTTGTGTTTGAATAACATGTTAGTTTATAAACTGTGGTAGAATGTTTTAAGTGTCTTTATAAATTTATGAATGTTTTAACAAGTGGCTTTGCT